>NC_081412.1:67901501-68196501 GCF_030272615.1 Cryptomeria japonica
CCAGGATTAAGTGATAACAAAACCCTAGCATCTAAATGAGGTATAAGCGAGGATGAGTTGTCCATCCGAATAGTTTTTCCTATCAGTTCCAGAATTTGGGGTAAGAATTTCCATAATAGCGGAGGCACTTCTTGAATTAAAACCCATCTAGGGCATGAGAGTGCAAGAATTTCTTCATTAACTGCCTCTAGTGTCCATTCTAGGGCATGAAAAGTGCATTTCCCGACATACTAGTATTGTTTACTAAGCACTTCTTTCTGCATTTTATGATCTTAAAAAAAAAAAAAAAACAATCCTTTTTGAATGAGTCTACAAAATGAAACCAAATACCCTAATTTAGTATTCCACACATTCCTAATCCAATCATCAATGAATTTATGAGCAAGGCATTTATCCAAATCCATAGTGGCAAAGAAAATTGCAATGTCCCTAAGTCTATCCTTTTCCAAATTGATTTCTTTACACATTAATTCATTAGGAGATATGAAAATAATCTCTTTTAGCATGTGTAGGGTTTAATTCTTGATAGTTAAGTCAAGATATCCCAAATAAGACATATTATTACCCCTTTAAAATGTACACATAATTGGTAATGAGGATAATGCATCCCCACAAGCATGATTAAACTTGTAGTGCCCCTCCCTGATTCATCTTGTCTTTTTATAGATGAAATGAATATATTGATCTAGCTTAGTTTACTTTATGATGGTTTGATGGTATCATGTTATGTACTAACCCTATTTCATGATTGTATTGGATATGATGATGGATCTATATTTGATTACTATTCATGATGGATCATATTGCTTATGGGATTTTTGATTATATTATGATTACGCTAACCCTACTCTATGATTATGATGACTGAGTTGATGCTACTGTAGCGTCGTAAATTGTACGCACTTGCTAGGGTGGTACAATTTCACACCTAGTTTAGCACCCGCCTTGGCGCATTTTGCATTTTGCATTGTATTTCCCCTTTAGCACTTAATTAGTCAAATTAATTAGGTCTAAGGTTCTATTTCATCATCTCCCACATCATAAAGTTGGGCCCTTTCATTAAAGTGTGCCCCTTTCATTTTATTCTTCCAATACATCATTTAATCAAAAACCCTAATTAGGTCCTATTTTGAACTTGGGGGCTTGATTTTGGGGGTCAAAACATCTCGAAATCACCTGTAACTTCGGGATTCTCTCTAAAATCATCATATCCGACGACCCTGAAAATTTGGTGAAAAGTTGTCAGGACCATGGCGCCCGGAGTGCACATGGTCCCGGACATTTTTTCCGAAATTTTAGGAGCGCGATCCAATCATAAAATAAAGCTTAACCCCAAGAAATTGGTGGGATATTCAATCTCTAGGTCGGCCAAAAGTTGAAATTAAGACCTAGGGTTTCATATATAAGAGCTCTCTTTCTTCATTTGAAAGGACCCAATTTTCATTTTCAGGAACCTCATATGCAACAAAAGAGCAGATCTTTGAAGACTTCAACAACATTCAACATCCTTCTATCAAGCATTTATCAATTTCATTCATCCATTGAGGGCTTGGAAGACATTGAAGAACAATAGGAGATTACCGACTGAAGATTGGCTTGTACTCCTCCCTTGAGGGTTGGGTATGATTTCATGTTGTTTTCATGTCTTTGCATAAGCTTCAACATATCCTTTATTCATGCTTTAGATCACTTTGCATCTTGATTTAGAGCATTTACATTATCATTTATGAGCAATTAGGGTTTACTTTCTAGGTTGCTCTAGTTTGCTTACTTGCATCTTAGGACCTTGCACACACACTAGGTCTACACACACAATACATTTTACAATACAACTTGGCTATTCGTGGAGGTGGAAATCATCGAAGCGGGGGTTTGACTAAGGCAAAACCCTATATAGCCGCCCAAACATCTTTTCAGATATAAGTGCAGGTTTCGGGACTCGGACAACGCCGCAGGTTGCAGATCCAAAAGAAGCAGACCGAGACAGAACTTCACACCAACTTCCAGCCCAAAAAGCTAGGACAGGGGCGTGGGGCGCTCTGGTCCTGCCAGGATAGGGGTGCTAGGCGCCCTGGTCCCTGGGACAGGGGCGCTGGGCGCCCTGGTCCTTCTGTCAGACAGCAACTTTCAGCAACTTTCTGACAGCTTTTCAGGTTGCAAAAACAGCAGTTTCAGGAGCAGAATTAGAACAGTGGTGCCCACGCCCCCGTCCTGAACATTTTCACTCATATTTTAACACCAGGTACGCATTTACATTCTTGTTTTGTCCTTGTGTTTACAGCTTTCCATTATTTAAGTTCAATTCTGTAATCTTGTTATTAGTTCATACTTGCACTTTGGGGTTAGGGATTGAACTTGCATTATTTTATCTTTCAATTACAACAAAGGAATAGAAATCCTAATAGGTAGCCCGTGGCTCTCTCTTCCACAAGAAGAAGTAGCCAATTGTGTGATACCTCTAGGCTCTTTCATATTCCACAAGTGTGTGGTTGAAAGTGAGATTAGGGCATGTTTGCTTAGTGTCACTTTTTCTCCCACACAACTACAATGTTTGTGATTGTCTTCTAGTGTCTTCATGATTAGAGATGATGTCATACCACTCAATGTGAGCATGATATGGCATTGTGATTCTCTATCACTTGTCTGATCATTTATGATGTATATGCATTGTATATATGTTATATTGCGTTTAGTGGTGGATGTAGGATTGTAGGTACCAGACATCGACTCCACTTGGTCTCACAGGTCTGAGCGTGTCTTTATCCCAATGGAAAGTTGTCAGAGATGGTATGTGTTTCCCTCTCATACTCTAGGCTTAAGTAGACACCCTTGTCAATTAGTGTCTTGGCTTGAGTCATTGGTCTGTGTCATGTGGTATGTTGTTCAACCTTATGTCGGATTGCCTTGTGAGTTTGCGATTATTTATTAATTAATAATTAATTGGTTTATATAGTTTATAAATATTAAATTAAATCAATAGATGACATTGATATTTAATATTAATGTGCGATTATTATTATTATTAGAGAATTATTATTCATTAATGTTTATTTTATGGATTTATATTTTATTGGTTATTTGGAATTGTGGAAATTAATTAATCAATTACTACATATAGCTCATTGGCGTAAATTATTACATAATGGTTAGTACGAATAAAATATATTTATACATATTTATCTACTGGGAGTTTATAATTAATTAACAATCAATTGGTGGAATTATATTAGTTGAGTATTTATGCTTATCAGTACATCCATTTATTTATTTATTTGATTATTTTATATGTATGTGGGTGATATTTATAGTATTGAGTTTAAATTATATTGGCTAGAGCATTTATATATATCTATACATTTATTTATTTGTTTATTTATTTTTGGCTCATCTATTTATTGGTTATTTCTTATTTATTTATATTGGTTTCGATTTATTATTTGAGCTTTTGATTTATTGGATTATTATTTATTTATTGTTTAATTACTAGATGGGCATTTATGTTTGTCCTTACATTTATTTATTTATCTTCTTTACTGATTATTTATTTATTTATTGTTTATCTATTTATTATTATTTTTGATTATTTATTTATTTAATTAAATTGTTGTTTTATTTATTTGTTATTATTCATGTACCTACCCCTTGTTATGATTGGTCGTCTTGGGAGTTGTGATTGTGAGGATAATATTATTTAATTTTTTTTTTATTTATTTATATTATTTGTGGTTTTATATTTAATTGGAGCACTTATTTATAGCCTTTGATTTTTTTTATTGGGCTTTAACTTATTATTATTGTTTATTATATTATTATTATTACATTCTCTTGTTACTAATTGAGTAATTAAATATTATGTTTATGCCTACCTTATTATTTTTGTGGTTGAGATTTGAGGGTAAGTAAATAATATTATTTTATATTCTTATCTCAAATTTTTTTTGATCGGTAAATATTTTTTCATTCTATTAATATGAAAAATTTAAATATACAAAAGTTGCAGTCTTCCACAATGCATAAACACAGGAATTATCAAACCCATACTACCCACAATCCAAACTTATGGATTACCCTACCCTATAGCTTATAGCATCAACAAAAAACCAGTTCTTTGCTGGTTCTCCAAACCAAATGTTCCAGAAATAATAAAAGTTTTAGAGTAAAAACTAACAGATGAAAACATTTTAGGAGCAAATGAAAAACACTGGCTGACAGGCCACTCACTCACTATCCCCTTGGGTCGCTTCCTCCCTTCCCTCCTTAGATGTTGGCACTTTCCCCTTTGCTGCTTTATTTTTCATCTTTGGGATGCAGTCCAGACATCCAAAGTTAGGGTCGCCCTCCAAAATCACCAGTAACTGAATGGCCCTTCCTTCTTCAAATCTATCTCTCAGGTCCCTGCCAACTTCCATCCTTGCCACCACATGCAGAGGATTTAAAACTTCATCCACTCTGGTTAATTTCACATAGAGTTTAATCGCTTCCCACCCCACTCAAGCCCATTCACGACATTGGTCTTTGATTTCATCCTCCGAACCTGAATAAAAGGAAGCAATTCCTCCTGGTCGTCCCCTTCCTTAATTTGGATGCCAACTCGCGGTACCACCCATTCCAAGATTGAATCCAAGTTAATCAATAACTCCCCATCGATCAATTTGGTCAATGTGAGTTTTACCTTTTCCACCTCCAGTTCGAACTCACAGGCACATGCCAACAACAAAGAGTACACCTCCATGTTAGTTCGATATCGGTGGTGAATATAAACCACCTCCTCCGCAAGCATGAGACAAGCCTCCTCCCACAACTTCTCTGCCTTAAACTGGAAGAGTCCCTGCATCCGCTTATCTGATACCTTGCCCAAAAAGGCACCAACTTCTTGTATGTTTGTAGAGTGAAATTAGCCTCCATGGTCACCTACAATTTTGAAACAACAATTCCTACAATGCAATGTCATACAAAGTTACAAAGATATAATTAATTCTAGTTCAAACAACCCTGGCATGCAGCTCAAAGGATAATAAATTCTTCCTCCATCGAATAGGATGGGTAATGAGTGCCAAGGATAAGACATTAATACCATGAGATCAAGAGCAGGATTTACTACCATCCTCCACTCGCTCCAATTGTGCGACCTGCCACATACACCTCCTTCTTCAAAGAGCATGCACCATCTTGGCAACTGTACTTGCCAAAATTTGCTCTCATTAACAAGTTGAATACTGCACATTTCTAAAAAGCTAAAATTAGTACCATTCCTACACACAACCATCACCTTTCCACCATTTGACCGCACAACTATCTAGTTCACTTCCAATGTTAGACAACAAATTTGCCATTGCATTTTCTCCCCTCCTGATATGCGAGACATGAAACTCCACAAATGTGTTGAGTTTCTCTTGGATCATAGCCACCCATCGGTTTAGCTTCCAACATGGTGTGTTGACTTTAGCTATTGCATTAATAACTATCTAAGAATCCCCTTCTAAGTGCAACCATTGGACTTTCATGTTTAAGTCTAATTCTGTTGCTAGAAAAGTTGCTTGGACCTCTACTTCATTATTGGTGCCATCCTACAATCACTAAGCTCCTTTGAATAGGATAGATCCATTGTCGTCCCTCGCCACCACTCCAACACCTGAGGTTCCCAGATTTCCTTTGGATGCACCATCGAAATTAATCTTTATCCACTATTTGCTAGGTGGTTCCCATTTGAAATTCTCTGAAGAAAGAGTTGGATCAACCCCCGAAGACCCATTAATGGGTTGGCAGTGAATCAGAAGCCAATTTGCCTGGACATCTCTATCTTCATTTGTGAAAGGATGTTTTTCTAAGTTATGATTCTTGGCCACCACTGAAACCGCTTTAGCTATTCCTCTTTCCACCCTTGCACACAAACTCTCCTCAGATTCTGATTTATCTTGGAAAATTCTCCTATTTATCTCCTTCCAAATTTCCCATACTACAAGAGACAGGGCCACTAGCCATATGTTGGAAAGGACTGATTTTCGGCCCAGTATTCTCCAACTTGTAAAAATGTCAAAAATTGAATTAAGAGGTGGGGTGGCCCAATTTAGTTTACTAAGAAGGAATTTCCATACCTTCTATGCCTCCTCGCATTGAAATAGCATATGATCCAAAGTTTCTTCTGCTTTCTTACATATTGTGCATCTAAATGGACCCAGGAACCCTAACTTGCACAATCTTTCTCCAATTAGGATTCTCTTTCTTTAAACCAACCATGAGAATGATCCTGCTTTCGAGAGGATAGGAGAGCTCCACAACAGTTTAGTTGGTAAGTCCATTCTTGCTTCCAAATTTTCTAAAATGGCATAGCCAATTTTGACTGAATACTGCCCAAATTTTGATCCACACCATCTAAGCATATCTTCCTTGTTCAACATAGGTGGCATATAATCCTGTAGTATGGACTTCAACTGATCCTTCTAGTTTGAAGTCATAGGAAGATTTTCCAGCTTCTTCCATTCCCAGAGGTCCACTCCATTTATTCTACACTTAGTGATGAAATCTGCTACCTTCACACCCCACTGTGATTCCATGATTCATTTAATTTCCTCACAACCTTGCCTTTGGTTGAGTGTTGGCCTGCCCTCGCAGGAGTCTGTCCAGAATTTGGCCATTGTCCCTTTACCTAGTTCCCATGTGATATGTTTAGTGATCACATGTATATGAAGTTCCAGATAGCAGATCCTTTGGGGAGGACTCTGAGGGTGAAAATTTGTTCTCTACTCATCTGATCTAGGTAATTATGTTTTAAAATTTGTACCCACTTTTGGTTCAGAGGAGAGTACATTTTCTATACCAGCTTTGCTCCCATTGCCTCATTAAGCAAAGTCCACTTCCTCAAACCTACCCTCCCTGTCAACTTGGGTTGGTAGACTTTGTCCCACGCTAGCAAGGGGATCTTGTCACTCACCTCTTTGCCATTCCAAAGAAATTTTCTCATTCCTCTTTTAATGCATCTGATCACTTTCTCTGGGATCTTTTGAGCCATCATGGAATATATAGGTAGGGCAGATAGGACCGATTTGAGGAGCATTAATCTTCCAGCCAAAGTAAGCCATTTACTTTTCCATCCTTCAAGATGAATGACACTACTGTCAATAAGGCTATGCCATAATTCTATACGGTTTGGCCCACCAAATAAGGGGATACCCAAGAATTTCCCAGGTAAGGTGCCCACTTTGACTCCTAGAATATTAATGATTTCTTGCTATATTCCTCCCCCTGTGTTGAAAAATAGAACTTTTGATTTTGTCCAGTTGACCTGTTGACCAGATGCCCTACAGAAAGTATCTATTGTCCTTCTAATTACTCTAGCCTCTTGTAGTGAAGAATGTCCGCATAACAAGGTATCATCCACAAATTGCTGATGGGTGATCGAATCCATTTCTTCTGCTATTTGAATCCCTTTCCAATTACCTTGATTCCTCTGAGAAAGAATCGATCTTCCCAACACTTTAGCCAAAATCATGAATAAAAGGGGTGATAAAGGATCCCCTTTTCTGATTCCATGAGAGGTTTGGAAGAACCCTTGTGGGCTACCATTTACCAGCATTGAGGTCCAAACTCCATCCAAACATGCACGAACCCAGTTAATCCATCCTTCTGAGAAACCAAATCTGTTAAGGACCTGGAATAGGAATTCCCAGTCCACCATGTCATAAGCTTTCCTGATATCCAATTTAATCAACATTCGATCCACTTTTGCTAATCTTACAGTATGGATGGCTTCATGTGCAATTATTATTCCTTCAACAATCGATCTTCCTAGAACAAACCCGCTCTACTCTTCTGAGATAATGTGATTTAAAATTAGTTTCAATCTATTAGAGATGACTTTCATTACTATTTTAAAAAATGGTATTACACAAAGAGATTGGCCTAAAATCATTAAAAGATGTGGGGTGCTCCACTTTGGGGATAAGGGCTATAAGTGTACAATTCAACTCCTTTGCGACATACACCTTTCTCTGTGATTCCTCCACCACAACCCAAACATCTTTCCCAAATAAATCCCAAAAATTATGATAGAAGAAAACCGGTAAGCCTTCCAGACCTAGGGCTTTGTCCCCCATCATGCTGAAAACTGCCTTCCAAACCTCGTTAAACTGGATAGGTTTCATGAGTGTTTGATTTTGTGCTTTTGTGATCAGCTCCAGAATAGAAATGAGTCCATTTTGTTGATCCTCTACACTTATATTACCCTCCTTAGACAATAAAGTCGAGAACAAACTGACTGCCTCACTATTGATATCCTCTGGGTTTTCCAAAAGGACATTTTCCTTGTTATGAATGGAGGTGATTTTGTTCTGGGATCTTCTGGTTTTGATCGAGCTATGGAAGATTTTAGTATTTTTGTCCCCTTCCTTAAGCCAGTACTCCCTCAATTTCTATCACCAATAGATTTCTTCCCATGTCAAAATCTCATTGTACTGATTTTTAAGATCACGTTCCTGCAAAAAAGACTCTGAGGACATTCCATTTTGAATTATTGTTTCTTGTAATGCAGCCAACTTCTCCTCCAGCTCTTGCTTATTAGCAAAGATATTCCCAAATTTAGTCTGGTTCCACTCTTTAACCTTAGACTTAACAAATTGCAATTTCTTAACAAACCTAAAGGCCATTGTACCAAGCACCTCAGGAGTCTCAAACCACCATTCCATAATGAGGTCTCACAGACTCCCATCCCTCAGCCACATCTTTTCAAATTTAAAGGGGCACCTAATGGGAGGGCCATCAAAAGCTATAATAAGTTCCATTGGTAGATGGTTAGAAGCAATCATCAGCTGAATATTTGAAACAAAAAGGAGGGGGGAATCCGCCCAAGCCCCTCCCAGGAAAAAGCGATCCAGTTTTTCCACTACATGATTCCCCAAAATCCTTCTGTTCGACCAGGTAGCTTGTCCTTCCTTGGATTTGATTTCTTTGAGACCATTACTGATCACAAAATTTTGAAAATTCGTTTGGAAAGATGAAGGACCTCTCTTGCCCCCCACTTTATCACTTTTTTCCAGAATTGCATTAAAGTCTCCCCCAATAATGATAATTCCTTCTTCTAGTTTTTGGATGAGAGAGGAAAGGGATTGCTAGAAAATTCCTTGTCGATTTGGTTCAGTCAATCCATACACATTAACCAAAAATAAATCAACATTCAAAGGGAAGGAATGGATCTTACACACCCACCACATATGAGAATCACCAATTACCTCCACCCTATGATTGGATGGGTTCCAGAGAATACCCAAACCTCCCAATGCACCCTCCAAATCAACAAAGACTCCCTTCCACTACTTCCAAGATCTAATGAGCATATCTGCATCCTCTTTATTAAGCTTAGTTTCTTTCAAAAAAACTACATCCAACCTTAATTGATCCAAACCTCTTTTGATCAATCGACATTTATCAGGGGCATTGCAACCCCTGACATTCTATGTTATGATTTTCATTGTCCTTCAGGAAGGGTAACTCCCTTCCCTACTGTGAGTTTTCTTTGTCCCTTAGTGCTTCCGGCCATTGCAATTCTAACTTGATATGATTTCCTACCTCTAGATCTTTTTTCTCCCAGACGAATCTTGTTCCACTCAGGCTCAGTTTGGTCTACTATCCTTGACTCCAGGATGTCTTCCTCATCCATCCATCCCCATTCATCATCATCCTCTTCTCCCTCAAGTTATCTGCTTGCATTAGCTCCACCCTTTTCTAGGGCATCCTCCTGTAGACCCTTAGTCTTCTCAGTCACCTCCATTAGTTGTCCCTTTCCTATAAGGGATGTGGCTCTTGACTTTGCTTCATCCAGGATCTCTATGGCTTTTTCCACCTGAACAATAGCTTCTTCTACCCACCCTGCTGCCTCCAGTTGTTTATCTCTTAGGGAAACATCCACCATTATCTCTTCCTCCAAAGGGATCAGATTGTTTGCATCCAAAGAAGCCTCCTCTTGGATCAGGGGCATCTGCGTAGTTTGATTATGGCCATTCTCAACTTCCTTCTCACCCATATCATTATTTTTTCTCACTAATAAGTTCAACTCTTCTTGGATCATTGAATCCACATTTTTCCCTTTTGGACCAATCAAACAAGTATCCTCCAAGTGTCCATCTTTTTTGCAATATTTGCATCTTTTAGTTTATTCTTCTATCTCAATCTTTTGTAGCCATTGCCCTTCATTGGTGATGATCTCTATGTTTGTTGGAAGAGGGTAATGGGGTTTCCAACCAATGCATATTCGTGCATATACACTGAAATCTTTGGACTCTATAGCCTCATCCGCTTTGATGTAAAACCCTAATTTATTACCTATCGCTTGGAAAGATACCTCATTCCAATATTCTCTGGAAAGGTTGTATAATCATAACCAAATGGGTACCATTTCCACTGATGTTTGCAATGGGTTGAAATTTGGTTCCCAATCTAGAATATATAATCCTCTACCTCCTACAAAAAAGGGTCCACTATTCAGAATCCACTGTTTATCCTTCTCATTCTCAGTGATGACCAAGAAGAAACCATTTGGCATTGTTTTTAGCTCAATCTTGCAATTCCAATTTTCTGCACACCATCCTTTCATTTTACCCAAAGATGGCCAATCTCCAAAACATTTTAAAAATAGGTCCCATGCCCAGAAAAATGCCACTGATCCATTCCAACTTTGCTTATCTAGCATCGGTGAGATTTTCTCTAGTCTCTCCTCCTCTCTCCTCACCGGGGCCATATTTGCCGTTTGCACTTTTGACTTTGGTCACCATTCTTTCTCCTAGAAATGCTGCCATATAGTTTTTGGCCCGTATTCTTTATTACAATCCCCCAAATTGCTAAAGTTCTCATTTCTGCCGAAGTTTGCCTCCCTGACTCTAGTCTCCTCCCCCCATTGTTTTTGAGGGTAAAAAAACTTGTTCGGATCCTCCCAAGCCCTATTTGGTTTTTACCATGGTCATTTACCATTTTGCATTTGGTTGAAACCTTGATATGCATTCTGAAAGTCAAACCTTCTCTCTTGGGAATGTCCTCCCTATGCTCAAAAACCCTGCAAATCCCTTGGCTGAAGCCCTAGTCTCCTATGTCGCTCCATCCTCCTTCCCATTACCTTCCACCATTCTTATCTCAATTTTTGGAAGGGGAGTTGGTATAGAATATATTTTATTGGAATATTTTGATTGGCGGATATTCTTCTATAGTTTTGAATGAGATTCTATTTATTGGCTTTGTGAGCATTTTTGTGGGTGTTCTTCTGGATATCTTTCTGCGAATTTTGGATTTTAGAATTGTTTGGTTGGGTTGGATTTTGGAAAGCTTGTTGGTTTGGATTTTTTCTCTTCTACAATTACATTACCATCACTCTAGTTCCAGGTTGGAGATCTTTTTCCATTCTTACATTTTGATTTTTGAAAAGAGATGTTTTCTTCGTGACTGCTAAAAGATTGTTTGGGGAGATTTAGGAATGAATGATTATTCTATTATCCGTAATTGGGAGTAATATTTTGGGAAAAATATGTATATATAATTTTATGAATTTGTGTGTTGTATTGCCAGAAAAGGGCATTTGTGTATGTTGACATGTTGATGCATTGTGGTAACGGTTGGTTTGGTGAGGTTTATTTGTTGTTGCATACCTTGTCTTGTGTCCATTTGGTTTGATTTGATCTGGAGTGGCTATGTCTGTAATCTTTTATGTGCAAGTTATTGCTGCTGTATGTTGGAATTATTGGATGCGCTATATTGTTGGCCTTAACAAGGATTTGTTTTGGTTTTTTAATTGGCTTTTAGTGACTTCTGGGTTGTATTTATGTCATTGTAGGGCCTGTGCCCGAATCTGGGCAAATTTGAGTATCTTTGTATCTCATTTTTTGTGAGTTTTTCCCCTGCAACAATAGCGCTAAAACAAAGAACAATAGTGCTACTTTGGGCTACAATAATGCCAAAGTAGTGTTAGCAGATTTTTGGGTAGGTTACTGAGTCTCTCAGTTGATTTCTCTGCTTGGTCTTCATTCCAGAGGCTTGTTTTGTTATGTTTGATGGTTTTGGTGCACTGTGCTATTCATTTGTGATGTGTGTTAATCCTTTTGGTCTCTGACAAGTGGTTTTGTGATTGTTCATTGAGGTTTTGATATGTTGCTCTAACAAGTTGAGTGATTCATTATTGTTGATGATGGTTAATTATAGCTCCAACGAGAGGTTATGTTGTGCCTTATTGTGGAGGATCATTATATGTTATTGGATTCATGTATTGCCCCTATTTATGTGTATTTGACATTCTTGGGGCTTTCTTTATTGTTGAATTTTGGCATTATGAGCTTATGGCTTGATCCTGGTTAAGTGGCTCTTGGTTGCATGTTGATGGCTATCTTTGTGATTCGGTTATATCAGTTTTGTAATGACTTTTGGATGCTTTCCATGTTGAGCTTCATATTGTTATTGTGCTGTATTTTATTATGTTTTACCCTATGGTTATGGTCCATGGTGGGAGAGCGAGCTCTTCCATGTGTGGACCAGGGTCTTGAGAATTAGGCCTCTAGGAGGGGTCTAGACTTGTTGGAGCCACATGAAGAGTTTTCTTGTAATTGCAAGTGATAATCTTAATAATTGTTTAGTGGGTTAGGGTATCTAGGAATTCACTAAATAAGATAATAATTAGTTTTATAGTCCCACCTCATAGCCCTAGAAGCGTGCATGCTCAGGATGAGATTGAGAAGACCGTTGGAGCGGTAAACCAATCTCCCTTGAATGGCTCCAAGGTTGAGATGGTTCCACATGTACATCAGGGTGAGGCTTGGCCCCTTCTTTTGTGAGGATAGCATGTGCTGACACTCTTGCCTATTCTTATGTTGGATTCTTGTGATATCATGTTGTATCCTATGGTTGTTAGGTGTCAGCTTAGGTCTTGAGTGTGGGTTGAAACCTTATGTCATCTCCTAGCATGGGGGGTGTTTCTTATTTGATTCCACATGGTTGGGTGGTTTGATGCCTTCTTCCATTAGGATATTCTGCTTCTTGGATGTTAGCGTGCATTGATTGGATTCTTGGATTCTTCATTATGTGCATATTCTTTGGTACTTATTACTATGGATGTGGAATAGAAAACATTGTCTCATGATGATTTGTATTTGTAGAAGATATTATGTGTCCCTAAGTTATGTATCTTCATGTATTTGTTGATGTAATTGAAAAGGGAATATGATGTAGTAGTTTAGAAGTAGCTCTGATTGTACATTCATTGATGTATTAGGTATTCATTATGTAATGTTAGATTATGAGTTCTATGTGGAAAGGTAGAGTTAGTATTTATACATTTGTATTGTACTGAAATTGTAAGATGGAATTGTGTGTATAATCTTATGGAAATTAAGTTGGAAGAATAGTGGTTGCTATTATAAATCTTATTTAAGGAATGAAAATTATCTAGATGAAATGGATTATGTTGCTTAAGTAAATGAGCTAGTTATCTTAGATGTATGTAATGAAACTTAAAGGATAATCCAGTCTTATTGAAGAGAATGGTTATGTAATCTTTGATTCTTTTATGATGAATGAAAGAATGGATATTAGGAGTATTTGATTTGGTAGTTTCTAAAAGAATCTAAAGAGTATGGTATGTGACTAAGTTATACATATGTGCTAAGGATTTATCATAGTTGTATGGAAAGTAAGTGAATAGATGGATAATAGAATATGATGTTCTAAGATGAATATGTGATATGTTAAGATTTTGTCAAGTAGTGACGTTGAGATACCCTAGGGAATGGATTTGCATTGTATGAGTTTATATAGAGTTATGTTAATGGTTAAATGGTTTTTTTGCTTGCGTAATATGATTCTATGGTTATGTTCTTGTTGATTTATGTATTTATGTATACAGTTAATGATTCATTGATGAATAATGGTAGTAACATTGCATTAATAAATAGTAGTAATAGTGTAGTTGTAATGGTTATCTTAAAAGAAAAAAAAATCTCTTTTTGTTAGTAGATTTTGGTTAATTTCTCTAGGGTATTTTGGTAGGCATTACATCTGGTATCAGAGCTTGTGTTGCAAACACTAGGATCTCTGGTTAAGGTTGTTTCTCTTGGCCTTGCATGGTGTACTATAATGTTCTGTTGACTTGAGTTGTTCTTTGAGATTTGTCAAGGAAAATGTCATTAGAACTTAGGAGATCTTATATGTTTATGCTTTATGTTTCTCCCTAATCTCTTCTAGAAATCATACTTGTTTGCAATATGTGTATTCATTTCTTATGTATGTCTCCAGGATGTGAGTGATGCATATATGATTCTAAGCGGTCTTTCTTGCTTTGTAATTTATAGTGCTTAACTGAGTATTAGAGGTTGTTTTCCCTATATAAATGATTATGCTATATAATGAGAGAAAATTATGTGTGCTCTCTTAACTAATTATCTTGTTACGTTGATTTTCTTATGAATAGTAAGATGAAGTGTTTGTATTATGCATATAAAAATGATTTAGTGTAGATCATGATGAGAAATAGAAGAATTTGCATGAGTTTCATTAGTAGATATAAAATAGTAGCTTAATAATGTCCTTCTCCTTACCTTACCCTTCTTCGTAAAATGTAAAGAGTTAATTGGTGTTGCGTGGATACCAAATAAAACTATCGAGTGTTTATATATGTGTGTGAATCAACATTTAAGAAAAGATTGTTTGAGTAAATCATATCTTTCAATAAGGACTTGAGATTTCTAGCTGCAATTGTAATGTTAGGAGACCTCATGGGAGGTTGAATTTGCATATCTTAGAAAATGATTTAAATAGATGCATGGTATGATAAATATGGAATGTCTAGGAAAATTTAAATTGTCCATGTACAATTTTGGTGTGCATATATTGATTGTTTGACATTGATTTTATCCCTCTTCTCTCTATTTGGATAAAATATTTATAGAACTTAAGAGCTTCTTAACACTAAGTAGAAGCATTGAATACTCAATGGCAAATATGATTTTGAATACATTAAAAGAGAAGTTTGGATGGAATAAATTTGCACTGAAGATCAAAATTTATGCATTGCATTCATGATTTTTGTTTGAAGAAGAATTAGTTAGATAGAATATCTTTTCATAAAAAATGTATAAAGTTTTTATGAACTAATAGGTTAAGAGATCATGTTATAATATGTGTGCTGAATGAAGTAAATATTGGTGCATTGCATGCATAGGAAAATGAAATCATACCATTGTGTCTTTATTTGGTTTGGCAAGATAAAAATCAGTTTTGAGTAGGAGTTGTGCGGTTTTGATAAAATATTTTGCTTGATCAAATGGATAGATTGAGAAAAGATGCTATATCCTTCACTTATATGAATTTTGAGAAAGTTTTTGCTTAATGAATTCTATTAGGATGGATTGATAATAAATTGTATGAAGTTTTATTGTGACTCTAAATGATAATTTTCCTTGAATTGCTGAAAATACTTAAGTCTACGAATGATTATAGTTAAATGATGATAGGAGATGAGTTTGAATAGAATAATGAAAGCATGTACTTGAATTTGTGTGACATGAAATGAAAATGGAGATAAAGTAAGTTGTATGTAAGACTATGATATCTAGTTTTATGCTTAATATAGACAATTGATTAACTAAGGGTATGTTGGTAAATGATCATAGGTGGTTGGAGTGGGAGTGATTGATATCTGATATTAAATTTTGCCTAAAATAATGAGATTTATTTGTTATGAGTAATTTAATTTTGTGAATGTATGACTGATTAAATTGTTCAATGACATCACGTAGAACATTATGATCTTGAAATGGTGTATGTTATAGTATATCATCAAGTGATTAATTGAAGTTCTAACATTTGTTTCTATTATAACTCGATAAATACGATCAATTTATAGATAGGATATCTTGAACATTAATCATGTATGACTGTATTCCTTGTGAATATATGAGCCACCTTATTTCCTCCTTGCATATGTTATCTTTCATGAAGGATACTTGTCTAGAATATCGTAAAGGATTGTATTACATTAAAAAGAATATAGATAAAAAAAACAAAAAAAAAACTTATGATTTTAAATGTTTGGCACACACTCTCTAACACATTCAGGGAGTTGTACCCTTTGGTGTGATCGATATTGGTCACCTCGTGATGTATATTTGGATGAGTTGGTTATTTTGTTTTGAGTTATTTTGTAAATTGTGTGAAATATCATTTGACTTAATTTGATTTTTTGATTTCTTTACTTTAGGACTGACCACTAATTTCTTCTTTTATTTATTTTGTTCTTGTGTTGGCACTTGTCACACTTTATTTCTTGATTTATTTCGCTGGCAAATTTTCTTTCTTTTCATGATTTTATGTTGGATTTAATGATCTTTCCTTTGACTTTCTTTCTTTTTTTGTCCATAGTGGTCATTCCGAATGTTGAATTATTATAGGCCCTCGTCATGAGTCAAGTGTTGTTTCTATCATGTTCATTTCACACCTTTGATAGTGTGTGTAAGGGAGGACACCACAAAGAAGTGCACTAGACTTAAGGAACAATTAGATAATGTCACTATCAATTAAATAAATGAAATATTTTAATGAGATTAAATGTGTCGATAACTTTTAGGAATTTATGGAATATTAGATAGAAATGCATTTGGATTTGAGAAGGTTGTAACATATGAAATAATTTAATGCAAAAGAACTATTGATTTCATACCTTCAAAATTATATTATCTAATTATATTATCTTTAATTTAATTGGGACATGCATAGATATATTATCTTTAATTTT
This sequence comes from Cryptomeria japonica, assembly GCF_030272615.1. NCBI lineage: Eukaryota > Viridiplantae > Streptophyta > Pinopsida > Cupressales > Cupressaceae > Cryptomeria > Cryptomeria japonica. The sequence goes on from NC_081412.1 coordinate 67,918,258, forward strand.
AGATAATTTAAAAAAAATAGATTTTTGATTCAATTTTAAATTTTATGTTTGATGACTACTTTTAATAACTTTCTATAAAGGAAATTTTTTTTTCTTTAAAAGAATTTTTTTTTTCATTGAGTATACATGTTTTTGGATATTTAAAGTAGCATTTTAAGGGCGTTGACCCTATAACAAAACAACCTAGAGGAAATTTACCCCTTCAACATGACATTAACAATTGAATACACATGTTAGTTAGTAATTCATTATGTTATTCAATTAATATAAATTGCTTTAAAAATAGATTATTGATTTTCTTGAACTTCAAAATTATACTATCTAATTAATTTAGGACATGCATAGAGCTATTGTCTATAATTTAAGATATTTTGAAAATTTGGATCTTTAATTCAATTTTACCTTTTATGTTTGATGGCTACCTTTAATAATTTTTATAAAGGAAACCTCTTTTTCTTTAAAAGAAAATAAATTTTCATTTAGGACATTTCAGTTGGTTATTCTTTGTACTATTCAATTAATAGAAATTACCTTAAAATTAGGTCATTAATTGATTTTGTTGAACTTCAAAATTATACTATCTAATTTAATTGGGATATGCATAGTGATATTAATTTTAATTTTAGATATGTTGAAAAATAAAATCTTTAATTCAATTTTAAATTTTATATTTTATGGCTAATTTTAGTAACTTTATATAAAAGGAATCTTAATATAATTGATTAGGTTTAGGGCTCAATTAAGGTTAACGTTGGGGTTAGGATTAGAGTTTGAGTTAAATTAGGGTTAGTGTTGAGGTTCACATTAAGTTTTAAATAGGGTTATTGTTAGGGTTGAGGTTAAGGTTAGGTAATGATTAAGGTTACCATTATGATTGTAAATGGTGGAAATAGGTACTCACTAGTTTAACTATGTAAACAAGGAGTGATCCTATTTCCAATTTTCATTACATAGTTAAACTAGTGAGTACCTATTTCCAAAAATCACTAGTTGAATAGACCAAGAATGTGGTACACACAACTCAAGATAGGGGTTTAAATCACCATGTAGACACATGAAATTAGTTTTGAGGTAAAAAAGGTTGGAAATGGTCTTGGATAAGAACTAAGAGGGAATAGACTAAAGAAGGGGCACAAAAAGTGGTGTAAATTGTACAAGGTCCAATTTACGATGCTACAAAAATAAAGCATGAGGTTAGGGTTAGGGTTAGTATAGGGTTCTATTAGAGTTCAATTAGGGTTAGAGTTGTATTAGGATCCAAATTATAGTTCAGGTTAAAATTAGTGTCAGGACCTCCATTTAGTATTAGAGTTAGGATTAAGATTAGAGTTAGTGTTAAATAAGAGCTAAAGTGTAATTAAGGTAATGATTCAGTTAGGGTTAACATTATAGTTGAATAAGAGTTAGGGTGTAATTAGGGTTAGGATTTAATTATGATTAGGGTTAGGGTTCAATTAGGTTAAGTTTAGAACTAGAGTTTAATCAGGGCTAGGGTTAAGATCAAGGTTATGTTTTAAATATGGTTAAGGTTAGTATAAGGATTAAAAATATTAGGGTCATCTTTAAGGTTATAATTAGAATACATTTAAAGTTAAAATGAGAATTGGGGTTAGTGTTAAGGTTAGGGTTAAAATTAAGTTTATGTTCTAATCACAATGTTATCCTTAACCCTAACCCTAACCCTAACTTCAAACCTCATTAATTAAATGTACGACATGTGTTGGGTTAGGATTAGAGTTTAAGTTGAATTACAATTAGGATTAGGACTAGAGATATGGTTTAATTAGGAGTATAACAAAATTAATTTTAGGGTTAAGGTTGAGTTAGGTCTAGAATTCATGGATGAATCTTGAGATCAATGTCAAGGTTAGGGTTAGAATTTTGGTTTAGGATTCTTAGATAAAGCTTGGGTTAGGTTCAAGATTATTAGTGTGGGTTAATTTAGGGTTATGGTTATGGTTATTTTTTAATTAGGGTTAGGGTTAAAGTTTTAAAACAAATCTTGGGGTCAAGGTTACAATTATTGTTGGTTGCATTAGGGCTTTGGTTTAGTTAGGGTTAGTATTAATGTTATATTTTAATTAAGATTAAAATTAGAATTAGGATTGTGATTAGAATTATGGTTTGTGCTAAGGTTAAGGTTAGGTTTCAAAAGGGTTAGGTTCATTTAGGTTTATAGGAGAAATCTTTGACTTAGGGTTAGGGTTAGGGTAAAATTACAAGTAGAGTTTAAAATAAATTAGGGTTAAGATTAGCTTTACAATTGGAATTATAGATAGGATTGGGGTTAGGGTTAAATTAGGGTTAGGTTTGAATAAGGGTTAGGGCTAGGGTTAATGTTAGTGTTAAATTTGAGTTGTGGTTTAATAGTATTAAAGTTAGGGTTTGTTAAAATTTAAAATTGACGTTCAATTAAGGTTATTGATATGATTCAATCATGGTTAGGGTTTAATTAGGGTTATTCAATTAAGTTAGGGCTAGGATAAAATCATGGTTAGGGTTAAAATAGGGTTAAAGTTACAATTTAAATAGTTTCATGTTACAATTAGAAAATTAGAGATTGTGTTTCAATTAGGGTTAGGGATAAATTATGATTATGGTTTGAATGTTGTTAGATTATACTTTTTATAGCTAAAATTAGGGTTTTCATTAGAATTAGGGTTAGGATTAGTGCTAGTGTTAAATTAGGGTTATAAGAAAATATTTGGGTTAGGATTAAGTTATGGCTAGAGTTTAAATAAGGTTAGGGTTAATGTTAGATTAGGGTTTAAATTTTTTTAGAACTAGTGTTTAATTAGGGTTATACTTAATATATATGTATGTATGTATGTATGTATGTGTATATATACATATATACACATCTGCACATACACACACACACACAAACACAAATATGTATGTATGTATGAATGCATGTATTTATATGTGTAGATGTATATATGTGTACACATACATACATACATACATACATAAATACACACACACATACATACATACATAAATACATACATACATACATAAGATATGTTGAGAGATATCCTTCTCAAGGCACCTAATGCATTTTTATGTAAGAAATTGAATGAAAAATGGGCCCCTCGAGAAGGATATTTCTTGACATGTTTCATATATTATTAAGTATATATATGCTAGTAATAGTCGTAATGCAACACAAAAAACATTCAATAAATTTAACTATAATTACACAGTATTATATTATAATGTTAATATTAACATGTTTAATATAAAAAACTTATTAATATATTATTATCATATTAGTAACAATTATTAATAAAAATAATTTATTATTTAACAATAATAATGTTAATATCAATTGTATTAATTTATATATATGATGCTCTGCAAAATGGAAAGATTAGTAAAAACATGTTTTGATAGCTAAACACACACAAGGAAACACAAGAGATAAGAGTTAGTCATTAGTGTTAGCAAATCAAAGATTGAATACTATCTGTAGATAGGAATTTGGAAATCATCAAAGCAATATAAACATTAGCCTAGTTCAATCATGAAAAACTCAATTGCAGTGATAACAATCCTTAAAACATTCAATGAAAACATGAAAACAAGACATTCAAAACGAGATTTAAGCAAACCAAATGTAGATGTCTCCTTCATGTGGCTCCATTGTTCTTCTTTCTCCTTCAAATTGCTTAGTTTTTGTGGATCTCACCTACAAGTGCATACACATGAGATGAAAGCAAGATTGACAAGATAGCATAAGGGTACTAGAAGTGTGATTGATTCGACTAGGGACTTTGATTGAATAAATTCATCCAATTTATAGACAAATTGGAGAGATGACAAGATTAGGATGAAATTGACATTAGAGGCAATTGATTTAAAAAATGGCACAATTGAGTGGAAAGAAGAAGGTTATGACACCTTCTATGTCATGAATTATGACATATTGCCAATGCAAAGGTTAGAGGACTAGAAGCTTATGACATCTTGCTATGCCAAAAGTATGACACATGAGAAATTCATGCTTCCACCGAAGCACAAAAATAGGGAAAACTAGAGAGAAATTAATTAGGTGGAAATTGAAATTAGGGAATTAGAAAATGAGGAAATTAGAAACTGATGAAATTAGAAAATGAGGAAATTAGAAACTGATGAAATTAGAAAATCAAGTGAATTAATTAACAATTTTTCATTCATTAATTAATTCACACAAAGAGAGGGAATTAATTAGCCAATTAAATAAATATTTAATTGTGACAAGAAGACTTAGGATAAATAAATAAATTATTTAACCTAGAGGGAACATGCCAAACAAGATTAAATGAATAAATCATAAAACCTTAGAAGATGAATTAGAAATGCAAGGACGACAATTAGGTCTTGACAAAAGATAATTAATGTCGATTTGATTTGATCATGATTTTGAATTGATAAATGATTTGATTGATAAATGCGCCAATTAATGAGGAATAATGACGATCGATGTCAAATCAATCACAAAATGACAAAAATGACAATGATTGATGACAAAATAGATTGCAAAATGACAAGACTGAAAATGACCACGATCGATGACAAATCGATCGCAAGATGACAAGATTGAAAACAATGATTGATGACAAATCGATCGCAAGATGACAAGATTGAAAACAACAATGATCAATGACAAATTGATCGCAAGATGACAAGATTGATAAGAGGACAAAACCCTAATTCCATCATCGATTAGGATTGACGATGTCCAAAATATGACAAATGAGTATGCACATTGATGCGACAAGATAAGATTGACCAAAATCATGACTGAAGATTATTAAAGAATGCAAAAGAAGGACTCAATGCTTGCAAATGATAAAAACCAAGTGCATGACATAGGAGAAATGTTAATGCGATGCAAAAACCCTAAAATAAGGCAATGCGCAAATGTTAAAGTATGACTCCGCAAGCGTTGATCATTTTTAGACATCTACATTTTGCCCCTCTTTGAGACAATGCGATTCTAAGCATTGTTTCAAAGAACAATAATGAAAATGCCCCAGACAATGACAATGACATATGCATGCCCCCTCGAGGAATTGGCCGGAAATGTCCAGAAAAGAGGCCAATTGATCGATAAGAATGATAGGAGCAAATAGACTGAAAATCGGAGATCGGATGCACGAATGACAAGCAAAGGAAGACGCAAAAGACCGCGACCAACATAGGATGGAAAGAGTGCAAGTCCATCAATGTACTGACAAAGATCTATAAATGAGACAAAGAGAGTGAAAAGAGCTCATTTGCACTAGCCAAAGAGGAGAATTTGTTGCTCTGGAAAAGGACATGTGCAGAGAGATGGTGAACATTCCAATGGCAGATCACCTCAGAGAATGTGTACACACCTACAAATGACCAGATGACACGGGAGTAGCGGTATGTATCTCAAAAACCCATATTGTCAATTTTATGAATTTTGATCGCTTGCGGGACATTGTGGGGCCCACAGGGAATGCAGAAACTGACTTCTACACCTATGTGAGCACATCCTGCACTTATGTAGGGTACCCTGTGCTTGTGTAGGGTACACAGGTGCAGGATACAGCACACAGGCGCAGTTGTTCACTAGGAACTCAATTTTGGTCAAAAACAACATGCGAATGATCCGAAAAAGGGGGGATAAGGATAGGATAGGTCAAAATAGATTAGAAACACCCTGATTTGGACATGAAACAAGGAAATGCAGCCTGTAGGAGCAAACCCTAAAATTGACAAAATGTACCCCAATTGTGATGCAGAGTCGACAGTATCCATTGATCACATGGGAGAACCGACCAGATTGCTTCATGTTACAACATAGACTCAGGAGCATGGATAGAGATACACTAGCAGGACTTGGAATATACTATATCACATTCATGATCGAGATTAGGGCAAACAAAGGACTGCTTACCACATTGGCAGAGCGATGGCATTCAGAGACCTCCTCATTCCATCTGGCAACTAGAGAGGCGACTGTGACACTAGAGGATGTATGGCGTATCCTCTGCATTCTGATTCATGGGGAGATGATAGAGTATGACCTAGTGATAGGGAGAGACACGTTGTGCAGATTATTTGAGTGCGACGCAGATGATCTGGATATCGTAGAGAGGGAGATTGGCTGGGAGACCATGGCATCAGAGTATGATCGGCGATATGTGGTGATAGCAGTGGTGATAACATGCCTACTAGTAGGAGATAGACGAGGACATGGATTACCTATTGGATGGAGAAGAGTGCTAGAGTAGATGGCGATAGAGGTTACGGTGTATGCATGGGGACCATGTGTACTAGCTATGCTATATTTTCAGTTGCATCAGATAGCATATCAGGGAGTTCAGACCTTGAGCTATGGAGTCACATTGTTACAGGTATGGGAATTTGAGCACATAGCCATATGTCGACCGATTGCAGAGAGACAGGTAGTACCACACTGACCATATGTGTATTGCTATGGGGGAGCACTGAGACAGGGTCCTTTTGGATACATATTGTACTGGCGACATGAGCTAGACAAATTTAGAGAGTTCACATGGAGGCCATATCTTGATTGCCCTGGATGGTCAAATGATAGTGATGAGCTATCGTATTGTAGACACGAGAGGTACCTGATTGGGTGACTAGTGAATCACCAGAGAGTGATTGAGATGTACCTACCAGAGAGAGTCAAATGATAGTTTGGAGAGAGGTAGGATGTACCGAGAGGGACTGCACACTTTGCTCGATCTCATAGAGAGATGAGTCAGTGGGGGAGGATGATTCAGCCACACATAGCATATGTCGACTTCACATAGCTACAATGGAGATAGTGGGATTGGAGATTAGATGTGGTGGATGCCAGGATGACAGAGGAGTATGAGCGATGGTTTGCACGATGACGGCCAGTGCCATTGACAGATCCTAATATTCTAGTACCTAGGAGACAGGAGGACTTTCCACTCGCTAGAGAGGAGGAGGGAGATGATGAGGATGAGGAGGATGAGGGTGATGTGAGGATGAGGGGGATAATGAGGATGGAGATGATGAGGGGGATGACGATTATGAGCCAGACTCAGCCGATCAGGAGTCATTGCAGGATATACCCATAGAGATGGAGACAACTAGCATAGAGGAGATGGAGATGTGCAGGGCTACCATAGTGAGTCAGCATGATCACATTGCAACATTAGAGAGACAAAATACTATCTTGAGGATAGAGCATGATCAGTTTAGAGTAGAGATAGCCAGACTTACAGTGGCTCGAGATACAACAATAGCTCAGGCACAGTGAGAAGAATAGAGAGTCACCAAGTATATTGGGTCAATTAGGGATGCCAGTGCACATGAGATGGCACAGATGTTGGTAGAGACTGGAGAGGAGATACGCCATTGGAGGATACTAAATGAGAGTTCAGTTCCACCAGAGTAGAGAGCAGCGTCATATCGGGCACGATCGAGGACAGAGAGCAGGGCACGCTCTCGGAGGTCAGTGAGCAGCATGGGGGTGAGTGGACCTATGAGACCACGATAGCCAGGACTAGGGACAGGAGGGACATCATCCTTGAGACATGGTAGGGATGAGGAGGACAGAGGGAGCACCCAGTGACAGAGGCACATACTCCTTATGACAGATAGTGGACATTATGTAGTGTGATATTATATAGTCAGCTTGCGAGCCATACTTAGGACAAACAGTCCAATTTTGTACTCCGATATTATTTTCATATATGATATGATATGCATCAATATGATAGGATGCAATGTGTTATGACTTATAGTTATTTTCCATGTATGGATGACTTATGCACTGTTGATGTACCATTGTGGAACATGTATGGATATATTTTTTTATGTGTTTGCAATGCATTTATAATATGAAATGGATAAAATGCTTGATGTGATGCTTGATGTGATGTTTGATATAATGTAAATGTACTAACCAATGAATGCAGGATGTAGCATATGTGTTTGGGGAAATCAGAGCACTAGATCGAACTGACTATCTGAACTGACGGAAGAAATGTTAGTAAGAAGAAAATGAGACAGAGGATAGTTAGAGATGAAGAAAAACTTACTTTCAGTAATGCACTTTGTAGGTGAGAACCTTTATTTTAATGTAGCAAAATGGATGCGGAGCATCATGGCATTGAAGGCCAGAGCTGAAATGCAACCCTTTTTACAAAAGACAGGCACATCGCACACAAGGAATGAGTGAGGCATCCTAGGGTGCATACATCAAGGGTCAAGGTATGTGCAGCATTCACAAAGTGAACATACTTATCACAGACACCCAATGATATCATTGCCCCAGTTTGTAACAAACATTCCACAAACAGCAATCACAACAAAAAATAAAGGGACCATGAACCATCCCGGTCACTCTAAATCACTTAGTGACATCATTAAGCAACATAGGAACATGATCGAAGATAAATCAGTAAATGATAAGACTCCTTAATTCCAACAAGTCAAACAAACATCTTGATCTTTATTGTCAAAAGTTGAAAGTGCTAATAGGATGATCATGCTGTCTGGTTTTAGAGAATGCGGTACCTCGTCTAAGATAGGACACAGTCTGGTTTTGAGTATACCACACCCTGTATAAGACCCATGATAGTGTGCCAAGGACGAGTGATATTGAGGTTGATGTTTGATTGATAAGACAATTTTAATCAGTTTGAATGTCTGGTTTGATTGAAAAAGTTCATTTGTGAATGCGTGATTGCAGTAAAGCACAATGTGTGATTGTGTGTGATTGGATGTATACTCAGTGATCTGTCTTATGCACCAAGAGGATATTTTTGTTTTGCTTTTCAGGACTTTATTTGACTTTTTAGGGATTTATTTCAAACATTTTTCAATTTTTTCAATTTTTTTCAGGACATTTTTCAATTTTTTTGATTTTTTTCAGGACATTTTTCAATTTTTTTGATTTTTTTGGATTATTTCAGTGATTGATCATGATAAGGGGGATGCACCCAATGCACATCTGAAAGACATATATAGAAACTAGGACCAAAACATATGCACAAGAAACGGAGTATGCAAGACATTGATGTTGACCAACCATAGGCCTGAAACAGAACATTGGGTCAGGACAAAGATAGGCACGATAAACCTTTAGAGAAAAGGCATAGCTTCATGATAGATGACAGAGAAATTATTGTTTTACACATGGTGCCTATTTGCCAGGTTTTCACCATGGTACTTGCCCAAAGCGCCTGTTTGCCAGGTTTTCACTAGAGGGCGAATCATTTTTCTTGACTTTTTTATTCCTTTTTTTCTTTTTCTTTGTTTTTCACTTTTTTTTTGAATTTTTTTGGAGCTTTTTGATTTTTTTTGTATTTTTTCAGGATCATATTTGAAAAGGTGCTGATAGAAAATTATGCCCAGTACTTGCAAAGGTGCATGCTATTTACAGGATCAGACAAAGGTTCACCTTCTGGGGTGGCAAGCTGATATGCCCCCGAGCCATAGGCTGCAGTCACTATGAAAGGCCCAACCCAATTAGGTTCAAACTTGCCTTTGATGATGTCAGTAGATTGTGCATTCTTGGTGTTTGCCTTTAAAACCAAATCTCCCATTTTGAAGTGTCACCCTTTGACCTTCTTATTATAAGAGCGACGAAGATGGTTTTGATATGCTTGCAAATGTGTCAGGGCTGTCTGATGTTTCTCATCTAACATCTCAAGCTGATGCAACTGAGAGACTCTGCGTGTCTCATCATTAATTAGATGTTGCAAGGAAACACACAAAGAAGGAATCTCCACCTCCAAGGGTAAAATGGCTTCTACACCATACACCAAGGAATAAGGTGTTGCGCTAGTAGGTGTGCGGATAGAAGTGCGATAAGCCCATAGTGCTGGATTCAACTGTACATGCCAATCTCAACCAGCATCATTGACAACCTTTTTCAGGATATTGATAATGGTTTTATTTGATGCTTCGGCTTGACCATTACCCTGCGGATAGTATGGACTGGAGAAACGGTGTTGAATATGAAACTTTTCACAGAGTTTCTTGACATCTTTATTCTTGAAGGGACGACCATTATTTGTGAATATGCAAAGGGGAACCCCATATCAGCATATGATATAATTCAATAGGAAGTTTGAAATTTGCACACTAGTGATATAGGTCATGGGGATAGCCTCGATCCATTTTGTAAAATACTCTATGGCTGTAATGATGAACTTGTGTCCATTTGCAGATGTCGGGTGAATCTTGCCAATAAGATCCAATCCCCATTGAGAAAAGGGCCATGGAGATATGATAGAATGAAGCTCTTGGGCTGGCGCATGAATGTAATTTCCATGGATCTGGCATTTGTAGCACTTCTTAACAAAATCATGAACATCCTTTTCCAGAGTGGGCCAATAATACCCAGCACGAATCAACTTTTTGGCTAAGCTCAAACCATTGAAATGGCCCCCACATATACCATCATGAACCTCGTGTAAAGCCATTTGTGCTTCATCAGAATCCAAACACTTGAGGAGGGTATGGTCAAAGGAATGATGGTAAAGGGTGTTGGCAATGATGACATATTTGGCTATCTGTCAAATGAAGGCTCGACGTTGGTTAGTGGAAAGGTTAGGTGGTAGGGTTTGGGATTTCAAATATTGATAGACATCATTGTAGCATGGGGAGTTAGGACCAGCAAGAACACACATCACATCTACTGTCGGAATGTCAAAAGAAGGGACAAGCAACTGTTCGACCAAAAATTCACATTTTTCCATATTGTGGGGCATATTTATCATGGAAGCAATCGTAGCCATTGCATCTGCCGATTTGTTTTGAATTCTTGGAACTTGACTGAAATGGATAGCTGTGAATTTTGTCTTGAAGAAATCTACCATGTGCTTGTAGGGAATAAGCTTTTCATCTTTTGTTTCATAGTCATCATTCACTTGACAGATGACTAACTGAGAATCTCCATAAACTTGTAAATGTGTGATGTTCCAGTGGACTGCTACTCGGAGTCCTATGACCAGTGCTTCATACTCTACAATGTTATTGGTACAATGGAAAGTTATTCTATAGGACTTGGGAATAGCATCACCTTGAGGGATGACAAACAATATGCCTGCTCCGGACTTGAACTTGGTATGGGATCCATCAAAGTATAACTTCCATTCATTAGAAGATGTGAGAGCAAAGACTGATTCATCCAAAAAATTGATCAACATGGGATGATCATCATAAATAGGAGCCTCTGCAAGTTGATCCGCTATGACTTGTCCTTTTATTGCCTTTCACTCCATATACTCAATATCAGATTCACTGAGGATCATAACCCACTTTGCTAGGTGACTCGTCGAAGCTGCTCTACTAAGTAAGTATTTCAAGGGATCAATTTTTGCAACCAACAATGTCTGGTGATTTAACATAGTGTCAGAGTTTCTATGTGGCAAAGACCACTGCTAAGCATGCCCGTTCAATAGTTGAATAATTCAGCTCATAGCCTACTAGTGTCCGGCTGATATAATAAATAGCTCACTCTTTGCCATTCTCATCCTGTTGGGCCAAGAGAACTCCTAGTGCCATTTTAGTTGTAGAAATATACAATATAAATGGCTTTCCTTCTAGAGGAGGCATTAGAATAGGCGGTGATAGCAAATAGTCCTTAAGAGTTTGAAAGGCTGATTGACATTGCTCAGTCCATTTAAAAGTGACTCCTTTATGCAATAGATGCTGGAATGGATGACATTTGTCTGCCAATTGAGCTATAAACTGGTAGATTGACTGTAGCTTTCCTTGTAGACTTCTTAGTTGATGGAGACTAGAAGGAGGAGGCACATTCATTATTGCTTTAACCTTGGCAGGGTCGACTTCGATGCCTCTGTGAGAAACAATGTACCCTAGTAATTTGCCAGCTGTGACACCAAAGACACACTTCTTTGGATTGAGTCTGAGCTTGTATGTCACCATTCGGTCAAAGATTGGGCCCAGGATGGCTAGATGACTATCTCTGGTGACAGATTTGTAAAATAAGTCATCAACATAGTCCTCCATCAAAGTATGCATGAAATCATGGAAAATTGTCATCATAGCTCTTTGATATGTTGCACTAGCATTTTTAAGACCAAAGGGCATCACATTCCAATAGTAGGTACCCCAAGCACAGGTGAATGTTGTCTTATGTTGATCTTTAGGAGCAATGCGAATTTGGTTATAGCCAGAGAAACCATCCATCAATGAGAGCATCTCATATCCAACAGTCATGTCAACTATGATGTCGATATTGGGCAGTGGAAAATCATCTTTAGGACATGCTTTATTAAGATCCCTAAAATCCGTATAGATTTTGATGCCCCCAGTTACTTTTCTAACTGGTACCAAATTTGAAATCCAGTCTGCATAATCAATGGGTTTGATAAAGCCCACATCTAGTAATTTTTTTAGTTCTACCTTGACCAAAAGAGCCACCTGGGGATGCATCTCTCTGAGTTTCTGTTTGACAGGCTTGGCATCTGCTTTTAATGGTAAGTGATGAAGGACTAATTCTGGATCAAGGCCAGACATATCTGCATAGGACCATGCAAAGCTAATCTTCTTCTCCAAAAAGAAATTGAAAAAATCTATCTTTTCCTGTTTTGATAAAGAAGCAGCGAAATGAATGACCTTAGGGTTGTCAGGTGTAGCCAAATTGATTTCTTCGGTCATTTCCACATGCAATGTTGATTTATCCTGACTTGATAGGGGTATGTCCACTCTTCCACCTTTGGGCACCTCAAAGAGGTTTTCACCCGTAGGTATGTCTTTTATTTTTACTTTTTCATGATCAGAGAGTGCCTTACGATTTTCACTCAAAGACCTATCTTTTTGATTTTGTGCTTTTTCTTTTCTTTTTTTATTTTGATGATTGGAAGATGGAGTTGACTCCCCAAAATATGCTATGGAATCTAGATCAATAGCAAATCCTGCCTTATGATCACCTTGTGGTATGCCTTCCCGTAGTCCAAGGAATTCTGCAATTGCTTCGTCATTTTGAAAACAATCCAATGTGAGTGGTTCTTGTTGGTCATGTTGGATAAGATGTGGATAGACAAGGGGCATGTCATCATTGGTTTTAAGGAGGGAGAGGGCCAAGATGGTAAAAAAGTAAACGTTCGTGGTATCACTGTCCAAACTGCTCTCATCTGATTCAGAGCTTGGATCCCAGAATGACTCTATCCAAGCATTAGGACATGTTCTAGGAGGGGGAGTTATTTCATGTTTGTCTTCCATGTGCAAATCATCAGGGTCAAGGAAAACATTGTCAAGGGCATAGGAGCTAGAAGAAAAAGAACTCCACTCCCATTCATTGGAATCAGTTTTGGGTCAGGTATCCTCAGGTGTTGTTTCATCATCAGAGTCATGCCCCTTTCTACACGTGGTCATTTTAGTAGATGAGGATCCAATTCACAATGGTACAAAACCTAACCCTAAAGTTGGAGGTCGTATCTTGGGTATAATAGGTTCTAGCCTTCCTTTCTTGTCAGGGCCTAAGCCACTGCAGCCATCATATCCTTTCTTCTACAACATAGTAAATCCTTTGCCATACCACTCCACTGGCAACCTGACAGGTGGGGTCTCATTTGGATCCTTATAAAGCCAATCTATGACATCATCATCCAAATTTTCTTTGTCAAGTTCACCCCATCTTGTAAATGTAGTGGGGGGATAATATTGAATAACTACCTTAGGTTCCTTTTACAACAAATGTGGTTTGCCATATGATTTTGGAGATATTGGTAAATTCCCAATGAGGAATGTTTGAGCCATTGAATACTCTCCGCATCCTTGGTCCTATATCTTCAATTTTCCTTTGATAACATCTAACAATTCATTAGGATCCACATAACTATGTGAATGGGCCTCTCTATTGATTGGGACTTGCTGCTGCGGGGAATCCTCTAGAGTAGCACAAAATTGAAATGGATTAGGATCTCCTGGAATTATTATCTCAGTTCCATTGTAAGGATATTTTAAACATTGATGATAAGTGGATTGAACTGCTTTCATTGCGTGGATCCACGGGCGGCCAAGAATCATATTGTAAGGGAGATCAAGGTCTAGGACCTACAAAAAAGTGTTTTCTGTCACTGGACCAACTCTGATAGGAAATGTAATTATCCCTTTAGATGGGCGCTCAGCATCATCATATGCTTTGATTGTTATTATTTTGGAAGAATCAATGTCATTTTCTGTATAACCCAGACCAATGACTACTCTCAGGGTAGAAATATTAAGACCCGCTCCACCATCTATCAAGACTCATCAGATTTTGCAATAATGGACAAAGACTTCAAGATGTAAAGGATCATTATGAGGGAGCTTATCAGGTGAAATATCATTATCAGAAAATGCAACGTGTTGGGAAACAACTAGATGTCCAATTTGGGCGTGAAACTGGTCAACATCAATGTCTGTTAGGATAGTGGACTCAATTAAAGCTTTATCTAGGATTGCGCGATGCATGGGAGACATTATCAACAGTTCAAGGATTGATATTTGTGCAGGTGTCTTTCCCAGATGATCTAGGAGATTATACTGACTCGCAAGGGTTGATTTGGGAGGAACTGTAGGAGCTCCTTTTAGGACTATTTTGGATCGACGAGTGGTGATTGTGCAAGAAGGATCTGGTCCCTTTAATATGAGAGTGGAAACATACTCATTTGATGCTCAAAAACAATTGATGACATTGTTATAACCAGTATTTGTATAATTTGTTGTTTGGGTACAGTTCGAAGAAGATGCTTTACCCTTGTCATGATCAAGCAAAGGAGTTTTGAAAATTGTATGATCAGTGTTAGAAGTCGCGTTGGGCGGATCTACCTCAATTACTCCTTGCTCTAACAAGTCTTGAATCATATGTTTCAATTGAAAACATGATGCAGTTTTATGTCCTTTTGACCGATGGTATTCACAATAGGCATTATCATTCCACCAATGCGGCTTTACCAATGGTTCTGCCTTGATATCTAGTAACTTGATAAATTTTGCTTGTATTAATTGTTTCATTACCAACTCAATAGGCTCTCCCAATAGCATAAACTATTGAGGAGGCCCATCTCTGGATCGAAAAGGTTTGCGTTGCTGATTTTGTGGCTGACCTTGTTGTTGGTTATATTGTTGAGTGTATTGTTGATATGGCGGCTGTTGAGTAACATTGCTCACTGGTGTTTAATTTTGTTCCATAGTGGACATATTAGGAACACTCAATTTCTTGATTGTGAATAGGGATTGATTTGCATTCACCGCTCTTGCATCAACAACTCCATCATTAGTGGCATTCTTGTTTTTGTACCAAAATCTATTTTTGTCCCCTGAATTGTTTGTGTTGTCACTGTCATTATTGAGCTTAATGAATCCCTTAGCTACAAGAGTAGTTTCAATGTTCATCCCTTTCTTAATGAGTCTCTCAATGTTACTAGGACTTTTCAATTTGAGTTCATACATCATTTCTGGGACCAAATTTTGGATAAACAAGTTCACTTGTTGTTCTTCAGGTATATCTAGGGAAGAACAACTATACAAGCTTCGCCATCGTTGCAAGAAAGTCACTAATGGTTCACCTTCTTTTGCTTGGTGTTGCACAAATCTGACATGGTCACGTCACTGTCGATGTTGAATGCGAAGTGAGATATAAACTTTTGAGCCAATTCTGACTAAGTCTTTATATTTCCTAGCAGATGCGAATTCCAATCCATGGCTTGTCCCGTGAGACTCCATGCAAATAAGTGCATTAAATATGTTTCCTCATAACTCACTTCAGTACACACCATGAAAAATGCTCGAATGTGATCTTTTGGATTGCCATTCCCTTTATATTTCTCAAAATTAGGTGCCTCAAAATGCTTAGGGAAGGGAGGCATATATAAGCTCTTGTCAAATGGATTAGGACATGAATCTTGATCTGTGTACAACTTCTTTGTTCCTTTGGTTTCTAATGCATCGACTTGTTGTTGCAACTTCTCAAGCTGTTGTGCAATTGTATCAGATTTTGGAGGTCCATCATTAATCCTGGTGGGTACTCTTTGTCGATACATTGTGTTTCCTATCGGTTGGTGATGCTCTGAAATTGTTGTCTTTGGTGTCTTCGGCATATAATGTTCTTGGTACACCTCTTATTGTTGTGGTTGTGCCATGCCTTGATATTGACCCTATTGCTATGCTTCTTGTGGTGGGATTATCGTTTGTAGCCTAGGTTGATATTGCCATTGAGGGTGTTGTTGATACTGCACAGGCATCAATTGCGGGTGTGAAGTGTGATAGCTGGTTTGTCTTGGCACATATTGAGGCACATGTTGTTGTTGATGCTGACGAATCGGAATTTGCTGAATTTGTGCCAATTGTTGTTGTCGTGGTGTAAATCCCATCATTTGCAAAAAACTTTGTTTGGGTGGTTTTTTTTGTTTCTCCTTAAGATGGGGTATGGCACTTGCGTTGACTTGCTGTGTTGTTTGTCCAATCCATTGTGGTGGTTGCAAGTTTGCATTAACTTGTAATGGTGCAGAGGGCACTGCAACTTGTTGTCAAATGTGGTATTGTTGTTGTTGTACATTGCTTGTTTGCACATTCAATTGTACCTTTTTTGTATTACTCAATTGTTGCAACATTTTCTATTGGTGCAAACCACTATATGTAGCTCTTTGTGTCGCCATTATCGAAGGATCTATCACAATAGTTTGCATAACAGGTACTTGAGTGTTTGGCAAATATAGTGAACTTAATGGGACATAGGAACTTTGTTGCATTGTGGAATTATTTTGGACATTGGTGAGATCAGGCATTCCAGTCATGAAGCTTTCTTGCATCTTAGATTTAGATCCAATTTTATGCATGCGAGAGACCACTTCTTGTTGAGGGACAGCTGTCAATATTTGCATGGTCCTCATTTGATCTTGTGTTACAGGTGTTGTGTTAAATAATGGATTATTTATTGTTTCAAATGGTGACTTTTGAGGAATAGTCACTGTCAATGCCTTTGAAGCACATTTACTCATCAAGGTAGGTTGAATTTCTTGTTGCACATTTTCTTCATTTGGATGCGGAGAGAAACTTAACAGCTCATCACCTTGTTGATTTTGCACATTAATTTGCTTGCTTGAGGAGGTCACATTACTCATCATGTTAAGGTATTTCTGTGGGAACATCTTAAAGACTTTGTTCAAGAATTTATCCATCTTTTTCATCAACTTTGGATCTTGAAAGAACATGTCAACATCATCAAAAGCATCAGAATCTGATGAAGAATCTGGTAAAGTTTTTGGATTTGTTTCTTGTTGAATGCCTTCATCTGAACCAAATCCTTGTGAAAGAGTTTGTTCCTCATATAATGTTTGAGTTTGAATGTCATGTTGCAGGTTTGGTTGATTCCAATCGAAAGGTGTATTTCCTCTTGGTGTTGGTGGAACACTCCCATGTCCTGGTTTCATGGGTACAAACACTGGTTCATATAATGGAGGTGGTCCAAGTTGAACCATTCCATATGGTGGTAATGATGTGTTTGATGAACCTTCAATTTGTACTATTTGACTAGTTTGACACTGTGAATTTGATATGTTGTCAATGGGTTGATACATTGGTTCGCCCATCTTCTTAGATTTTGACCTTGTTTCAAGAGGCATGTCACTATGCAAATGCAATATTTTTGGAATTTTTCAAGGATAATGTATGATATGCAACTAAATGCAAACTAAATAGATGAAAATGCAATCTATGTTTTTGGTTGTTTTTCAAGATTTGGATAAACTTTTTGGAATGCAAATCTAAAAAGAGACCCTTAGGAAATTGAAATGATGTCTAGACCTCAAAGGACAAAAGGACCAAGTGACAAAAGGACAAAATGACAATGTCTCCCCTATATGCTTGGATACTAAGCTAGGTTTGACCAAATGACAATGATGACAAAAAGACAAAAGTTAGATAAGGTCTAGACTTCTTAACAATGACTTAGGGTTTATCAAAGATTTGCAATTACTCAAGTATGACAAAGCCTAGTTTTGACACTATATGCAAAGGGACAATTACTATTCAAATGATCCTAATATGATATGATAATGACCTAAGCTTGATGAAGAGACCTAGGGTATGCAAATGTGACCTAATGTTATGAGGACAAGGATGCAAATGCAAATGTATGACAATGTCAACCTAAGAAAAAACCTAAGGTTGAATTATGAAATGGTATTACTCTAATGCAAGAAGACACATGCAAATGGATGACCCTTATTGATATGCAAAGGAGTATGACCTAGGTGAAACCTAACCTTGGTAATTGATAATGAATTTGCAAAATGTAAACCTAGGATGAACCTAAATCTAAGTGACATGAATGTTGAGACAAGATTTTGAAAAATGTTTGACAACCATGTTTGAAGGTGTTTTGAACTTTGTTGAATGAAATGTTCTTGTGTTTAACCTTGTTTTGAATCAATTTGTCTTGTTTTTGAAATGAGACACAACTCAACTTTTGACAAGCAAAAAAGACAAGATATTTCAACTTAGACTCAAAACAATCATGCTCATTCACACATTTCTTATGGATGGCAAGGACAGTAGGTACTTGAGAGGTAGACTCCTTATGATATTCAAGGAGAATACATAGGTGCTTGACTCCACGGGCTCCCCTCCATGGCACTCACTTCTCAAGGCAGCCAAGCATTAGTCCCCATGGAAATCTCCCCATGGCGAACTTAGTATCTCTTCCAAGTATCCGAACTTGTCCTTCTCAAGCAACTAGAAGGATTTTTGGCCTCTAAATACAAGGTGTTTAGTAAGGATTTCTGTTAAGCGTTACTCCTTGGTGTCACGCAAGCATGATTGAGACATTAAGCCCACCAAGATACCAAACAAATGTAGTCACGCAAGAATGATTTAGACCTTGAGGCCCTACTTAGATGTTGATATGAGAAAGAGTCCAAGGGTCATCACTTCCCAAGTAACTACAATTCCCACGTAACCCTTCCTTCAAAGCTTTCGCCCATCAGGTATTTATTTATAGTGAGTTAGAATGCCAAGGTATTCTAGCTATACTCACTTTGGGTCGTTCCCTTCTCACGATTGTCACTTGCTTGCAAAAGAAAGCAAATGGTCGGGAAGGCAGGCCCTCTAAAGGTAACACACAATCTGAGCCATGAGAATGGTATCGAAGATCTCGATTTCTGATCACCCTAAGAAGGATGAGAGCATACTCTCCTACTCCAATGTCAAACTCAACAATCAAAGAAAACACACGTTCATTCCATCCTATTTAGCAATCATACTAGGTGCTTAATTATGAATTACAAACACAGAGTTTAGTTGGAGTACAAGGCAACTTGCAAAATCACCAAGTCAGAAGTTTGATTTGTTTGATCTTTGACTAGCGAACCTGCATAAAATTTGTTAGTAGTTCCATTTTTGTCTTTGCCATGCGTAATGCCAAGGTGCTACACAAAGAATTAGTACCAAAGCAAAACCAAAAAGTAGAAACAAAATGCAAAACAAAGCAATTTGCAAGTAAAAACACTGCTTTTTACCTCTGTTTTTGGCCTTACACAGGCACAGAATGTCCTACACAGGTGCAGAATGCAGTAACACAAGCGCAGAATGAAGTAACACAGGTGCAGATCCCTTTGACATAGGTGCAGAAGTACTTGACACAGGCGCAGATCCCTTGACACAAGCGCAGAATGCAGTGACATAGGGGCAGAAGTGCCCAGAAAGCCCTGAATAACCCCATTTCTTGGGGTTTTCACCTGCAAATCAACTCAAAAGAACTCAAAAGCATGATTAGGGGGTTAGTTCACATCGGTTTCACCAAGAAATGTAGATAGGAATCTGGAAATCATCAGAGCAATATAAACATTAGCCTAGTTCAATCACAAAAAACTCAATTGCAGTGATAACAATCCTAAAAACATTCAATGAAAACATGAAAACAAGACATTCAAAATGAGATTTAAGCAAACCATATGTAGATGTCTCCTTCATGTGGCTCCATTGTTCTTCTTTCTCCTTCAAATTGCTTAATTTTTGTGGATCTCACCTACAAGTGCATACACATGAGATGAAAGCAAGATTGACAAGATAGCATAAGGGTACTAGAAGCATGATTGATTCAACCAGGGACTTTGATTGAATAAATTCATCCAATTTATAGACAAATTGGAGAGATGACAAGATTAGGATGAAATTGACATTAGAGGCAATTGATTTCAAAAATGGCACAATTGAGTGGAAAGAAGAAGGTTATGACACCTTATATGTTATGAATTATGACATATTGCCAATGCAAAGGTTAGAGGACTAGAAGCTTATGACATCTTGCTATGCTAAAAGTATGACGCATGAGAAATTCATGCTTCCACCGAAGCACAAAAATAGGGAGAAACTACAGAGAAATTAATTAGGTGGAAATTGAAATTAGGGAATTAGAAAATGAGGAAATTAGAAAATTAAAAAATTAGGTGAATTTAGGAAATTAGAAATTGAAGAAATTAGAAAATTAAGTGAATTAATTAACAATTTTTCATTCATTAATTAATTCACACAAAGAGAGGGAATTAATTAGCCAATTAAATAAATATTTAATTGTGACAAGAAGACTTAGGATAAATAAATAAATTATTTAATCTAGAGGGAACATGCCAAACAAGATTAAATGAATAAATAAATAAATAATTTAACCTAGAGGGAACATGCCAAACAAGATTAAATGAATAAATCATAAAACCTTAGAAGATGAATTAGAAATGCAAGGATGACAATTAGGTCTTGACAAAAGATAATTAATGTCGATTTGATTTGATCATGATTTTGAATTGATAAATGATTTGATTGATAAATGCGCCAATTAACGAGGAACAATGACGATCAATGTCAAATTGATCGCAAAATGACAAAAACAACAATGATCGATGACAAAATAGATTGCAAAATGACAAGACTGAAAATGACCATGATCGATGACAAATCGATCGCAAGATGACAAGATTGAAAACAACAACGATTGATGACAAATCGATCACAAGATGACAAGATTGAAAACAACAACGATCGATGACAAATCGATCGCAAGATGACAAGATTGATAAGAGGACAAAACCCTAATTCCATCATTGATTAGGATTGACGATGTCCAAAATATGACAAATGAGCATGCACATTGATGCAACAGGATAAGATTGACCAAAATCATGACTGAAGATTATTAAAGAATGCAGAAGAAGGACTCAATGCTCGCAAATGATAAAAACCAAGTGCGTGACATAGGAGAAATGTTAATGCGACACAAAAACCCTAAAATAAGGCAATGCACAAATGTTAAAGTACGACTCCGCAAGCGTTGACCATTTTTAGACGTCTACACTATCCTAAGCAAGGATATCAAGAAAGACACTACTAAACAAATAGAAAGCTTAAGGAATCTACAAAAAGTAACTAAACATTTCCATATGCTCTCTACCATGCTGGTAGCTTCTCCTTTCTTGTTCCTCTCCTCTCCAAGTTCCAAATTAGTGTAGCTCTCAGCAGCTTTTTGCACTATGGATGCCTTATGGAGGTTCAAGATTGACAAATGATTAGTCTAAATGCTATGCAAGTATGGACAAACTAATATTTAGATGCTATGAAATGGGAATGATTTAATTTAGACCAAAATAACAATGTATTTATGATTTATGCTAATTGCTCTTCTCTAAAATTCACTATAATGTAAATGCATATAAGTTTTTAGGATCTGGATTATGAAGAAATGGGCTCTATTTATAGGAAAAATGTAGCAATGGATGGTTGAGATTGAGTAATCTCAACAAGGGTCAGGATTGAATGGTATTCAATCCATGTGAGGACTTTCAACCCAATCCCAAGATGACAAGTGTCAACATGAGATGGGTTGAGAGGAGAGGGAAGAAGCATTAAATGCTTGACATTACCTGAGAGTTAACTTGAGAGTTAAGGTTAAGGTTGGGTTGAGTGAATAAATTCATTATCCAAAGAATAATGCTTTTATCCCATGGATAAACTCTTGTGCAAGAGTTAGTGAGGATAACCATGGTCAAAGCAATAAATGCTTGAGGAGACACATGGGTTACATGAGGATTGAGTTAGGGGTCAAAGTCCCTAACCATAGGTGCAAATGGATTTAACCATAAATGGTTATGTAAGAGCCATTAGTGGTTTGGAAAATTTTAGAGGTTAATT
Source organism: Cryptomeria japonica (assembly GCF_030272615.1). Taxonomy (NCBI): domain Eukaryota; kingdom Viridiplantae; phylum Streptophyta; class Pinopsida; order Cupressales; family Cupressaceae; genus Cryptomeria; species Cryptomeria japonica. The sequence goes on from NC_081412.1 coordinate 67,940,413, forward strand.
TGTTGAACACACAAAGCAATTAATGCTTTTCAAAGACTTTGGAGTCTTTGAGAAGTGACTTCAAGTTTCTTAGGAATGTGACAATATTTAGAGGATGGATTAGGCTAATTAGGAAGGGTTTAGAAGAATCTAGGAGGGGGTTAGGATTGCAAGTGGGTTTGGTGGGTGAGAGAAAGTAGGATTTTTGTTAAAATAAAATTCATTTATTTCAATAAATAGGTGCAAGTTGCATTTTTAGGAGAATGCAAGTGGGGTGGATTTAATGATTTAAATAAATATTTTATTTAATTTATTTAAAAAACGAAAGGGGATTAAATTGAATAAATAGGATTTATTCATTTAATTGATTGTGAATTTGGTTTAATGAATTAATTAAATAAATTGAATAATTTATTTAATTAATAGGAGAATATTTTGAAGATGAATTAATTAAATATTAATTTAATTAACTGATGGCTAGTGGATTTTTAATCAAATAAATAGCAAATATTCATTTAATTAAAATGGACAGATTTATGTGACTACATTTGCCCCTTTTTAAGACGGTGCGATTTATTGTGTCGTTTAAAAGAAAGAAAAATAGGTGTGAAGAAATATGCCCCATAAAATGTTAATTTGATGGGTGGTATGCCCCCTCGAGAGATGTGCCATTTTTTTTGAAAAATCGGGCGATCTCTTGAAAAAGAATGAAAATTGGTGGGGTGGTAAAAGAGAACAATTTAGCAATACTAGTGAAAAATAGAAGAAATCGGAGATAAAATGGAGAAATGGGAGGCTCTGGAAGTTCACGGGGACCACAGCGGTGAACGGGGTAAAAATTAGGGTTACGACGAAGGGTATATATGGGGAGGAAGGGGTGAAAATAGGCTCATTTGCATTTGCATCCATAGTGAATTTTGAGCTTTGATAGTGACCTTTTGAAAGAGAAAGCAACAATCAGGATGTCGGTTCCTATAGCAGATCATCGATTAGAGCGAGTCCGTCGATTCTAGTGGCCAGACGACTACGGACCAACGGTATGTGAATTTAAATTTTTGAATTTTATGCATTTTTTGATAGGTTTTTTGCTTGGTCCAAGTCGATTCAACACAATAGTGCTAAAACTATGGTTTGGTGTTGTTGGTAACTAATTTAGTGCTTTTATACCGCTATGGTACTTTTGTATAGTCATTTTAGCATGTTTGTATTGCTATGGCACTATTGTATAGCCGTTTTAGCACGTTTGTCAAGTATAGCGCTATTGTATAGTTGATTTAGCGCCATTGGGTTTTTAGCGCTATTGAGTAGTTGATTGAATGCTTTTTTTGTGAGGTGGTGCTATTGTATAGTCAATGTAGCGCTATTGGGTAGTTGAGTTAGCGCTTGTGTGAGCATATTAGTGCTGTTGTGTGTAGAATAGTGCTTTTGTTAGGAAGGTAGATGCCCTAGTGTGTTTGAAAAAGAATCTCCTAATGCCAATGATGGATGGATGGAGATGTGAGTTGAGAGTTGTTTTGAACCATAGCAGCCCTGATGAGACTTAGGTCATTAGGATAAATGTCTTTTGTAGTCTAGGTGTGCCATGATTGCTTACCTATTGAGACCCGAAGATACTTGATCAAAGTATCTATTGATAGTCTAGGTTTAAACTTAAGAAAGTTTCAAACAAAACAAGTGAAGATGGTAATTGATGCACGTGTGTAGGAGGAGCTTCGTGTCTTACAGATTTGTGAGAGGCATCCCGCCACACAGGTGTTGCATGATCATTTGATAGAGGTTGAGGTGGATTGCATTGCAACGACTGGCTTGTACAATGTTATGTATATGCCCGTGATTCAGATGAATCGCGGGTTGATCACAGCATTGGCAGAGCGATGGCATAGTGAGACATGCACGTTTTCACTCGGCGTAGGGGTAGATGACAGTTACATTGGAGGATGTATGGCGCATCCTGCACATTCCCATTCATGGAGAGCTAGTGACGTATGACCGAGCTTGGGGGATAGCAACAGTGCATAGATTGTTTGATGAGGATGTCTTCATTGATGATGGGTCAGTAGCATGGGAGGACATAGCTACTTTGTATGAGCCATTACCATCTGTGCTATCAAAGATTGTTGGGGGACTGTTATGTCCAGATCAACGATTGTATGGACTGGTTGTTGGTTGGGGTTAGGTGATCGAGCAAATGATGATAGAGGGGACCCAGTTTGCATGGGGACCATGCATGCTATCGCACTTATATCGGGAGCTACATGAGGTAGTATACTGAGAGGTGAGCTCATTGGGAGTGGGGATCACTCTGCTGCATATTTGGGCATGGGAGCACTTACCTGTTACTCAACTGGTGAGTCTAAGATTCTAAGTAGTGGACCCACCATATGTATATATGTATGGAGGTATGATGAGTCAGCCCCACCTGGGGAAGTTAGAGTGGTGGTGGCGGGCACTGGACAATTTGGATACAGTAATTTGGAGGCCATACATTGAGTGCGAGCCATGGGAGGATTATGCAGAGGCATTGTCATCTGTGTTTATGACATGATACCTCATTGGTAGGACAACCTACAATGTGGAGAGACAACTTCCTAGTAGAGTTCTGAGACAATTTGGGCAGAGGGAGGGATTGCCTAGTGGATCGGGAGAGTACTCATGCGTGGTCCGAGAGAGATTCCAGTGGGGACCAATGTTAACTTATGATTAGGTTCTGGCAAAGATTTGCACGTTACAAGCGAGACCATGGCAGATGAGGCCAGGGGTGATAGATGCAGGGGTGATGGAGGAGTATACACAATGTATCACCGCACATCCAATTCCTCGGATATCCTATCTAGCAGAGCCTATTCCATGCTTCGAGGAGGAGGGAAGACAGAGATGAAGGAGGAGAGGAGGTCACATAGGTGGATGAGGGAGATGATATGGTGATGGTGGGGATGGAGGAGGTTGTGATGGAGGAGGAATGGTGGGGGATTTGGAGGGGGTGGTGGATGTTTACAACAGAGAGGGAGAGGTGGGCAGCCATTGCGGTTATCTCAGGGACCTTTGATGTAGGGAGGCATGAGATTAGGTGGCAAGGATGCAGGTGAGGGACAGGTACCTATGGAGACAGGGGAGGGAGCCACTGGAGAGGGACCTATGGATATAGGGGAGGGAGCGATAGGTGGTGGAGATCTGTGGGATCATATGATACTAGTGTTGTAGACTCGATTAGAGGATATGGAGGCAGAGGTGTCTGCTAGAGATATGTAGTTATTTGCATGAGAGTCAGAGCTGACTGTAGTGTTGCAGGAGAGAGATCAGGCCATGGAGAGATTAGCAGAGCTGCAGGAGAGAGTCTGGGTTGGAGTAGGAGCATAGGATCCTATGGGGGAGGTGATGAGGGAGATGCGACGAGCACAGGCAGAGATAGATTATTGGCGGGGATTATATGAGTAGGTGGTGCTAGCTAGTCAACAAGCACTTAGCTATTCCCAGATGCGGGGAGCGAGATCAGAGCGATCTTAGAGGATGCAGAGCAGTGGTGATGTGATGGGTCTTCCATGGTGAGATAGATCAGGTGGTTCAGGGGGGAGCAGGTGGTGATAGTGGTGTAGCATCTGGTCAGAGTGGCATCTGAGAGAGAATTTTGTATGCTTTTACATTGTTATTTTGGTTTGTGTCTTGGATGGCTCTTGGTAGTCGATATTTTGGACTTCATTGTACTCTGATACATGTATGTTTTTGTCAATATGATATGATATATGAGGAGATCCTATATTTTATGATGACATGCATGTTGATGATATGTATGAATTTATGCAGGATGAGGATTTTATGAGTTTTTCTTAGATGGATAGTTGTACTTTCTATATGTATGTGTTTTATGAGATGATTCCTATATGTATGTTTTATGATGAATGTGATGCTAACACGTGGATGCAAGCTGATATGCATGATTTGTTGATGTAATGCTTCATGTATGCAATGTCACGATGGTGATGTATTCATAATGAACATGATGTTTAATGATGAGATAAATAGTATCTTGTACTTTATGTCGATGCGATGATGAGATAATGATATGCAATGATGTTCGATTATATTGAAAATGTAATGATTGATTGATTTATGTAAATGCATCTAGATGGGTTTTTAGATGAATGTATATGTAAAATATATAAACCAAATGTTTGAAACAAATGGTTTTGTGTGTTATGATCCAAATATTGATAACATATAGCTAAGTGAAAATGATAATGTAATGATAATGCAACTCATGGGTAATGAATAACAACACCTTAATGCAATTAAAAAGGAGAATGAATGCATTTTAATGAATCCTAAATGAAATGAAATTAATGAGTATAAGAATATACTAGATGTATAGATGAATGCACTTAACTAATGGATAGATATATAAATGCATGCAACCATGGGAATCTAAACAAATGCATGGTAAACAAGTTTTAAATGATGGTAAATGATGATCGGTAAATGACACTAAATGAATGCATAGTAATGGCTAATAATGGTAGTAAATGCAATGATGAGGAATTTATCATACAAATGAATCTAAATGTCATGATTTGTGCTATAATGAAATGAAATAATGATGTTAATGCAAATAAATGATAATGAACTATATGTATTTAAATGCAACTAAATGATATTAAATGCACTCTAATGAAGATTGAAAAAAACCTATATGCAATTTAGATGATAATGAACTAGGTTTATGCAAATGCAACTAAATGTAATGAAATGATGATGTAATTATGATAGATGAATGCAAGGTTGTGTAGACTTTGCATGATGAACTGATGATGTGTCAGAGAACTCTGTTGTGATTGTATCCAAGACCAACTCATTTGTACATAACTTCTCATATTAACTTTGTTCACACTTGCATTCAAAACCATGCATATGAATAATGAATGATTAAATAGATGGGTGATATGCAACAAAATGCAATATAAATAGATGAGATGGAATGATGATCCATAGTGCTTTTATTTTCATCATTGAGCATGGTAATATCAAACTTGGATGAGGTAGTGGGAACCAAGGATGGAGCATTGCACCTACAAACAAACAACATAAATAAAGCATAAAGAAAATGGACCCTCCATAATGGTTCATGCTCATATGGTTGAGGTATACACTATAGTCAGCAAGCCATAGTAATCCATGACTATATTTTGCATACGATCACATAGCTTAGTGAACTTCCCACGTAGACACCATTAGCACATGCCCCTGAACTTCATTTGAATAATTCATAGAAGACATACAAACAATGCTTAGGAACCATCTCGACCACTCTAATCACTTGTGGATATCCCAAAGTATCGTCGGAACTTGATATAAATGAATAAATAACCTACAAATCAACCAAGTATTTGATAGCTTAAACATAATTTTCTTGTCAAAGAAAATGTCATTTTGTCTTTGTTTTGGTAAGGAAGGATGCATCCGAATTAAGACAGTTTGTGTGTTGATTGTTTGGTTGATATGATAAGTGGTCATCTTTTGAGTATTTCATAATGTTTGTTTGGTATCTGCTTGAAAAAGTGGTTGTACAAGGGGTTGCCATGTTTTTGATTGATTTTGGATGTTTTATCATGTTTTTGGATTTTGTGAGTGTTTTTGAATGTTTTTGGTATTTTGTGAGACAATTTTGAATGTTTTTGGTATTTTGTGAGACGGTTTTGAATGAAGAAATCAATGAATCACAAATAATGCATAATCCACTTCCATCAAATAGTTTAAGAGCATTGCCCCCTGTTTAGACATGACTATGAAAAAGGAATGCAAGACGCATGAAGGACTATCCTTGATTGCAGATCAATAAAAAGCCATGGTTTGGATTGATGAATGTGTGGATGCAATGAATGTGATCACAACAAGTTTGAAAGACAATGGAGCTATAGCCTTTACGAGTGGTGCCTGTTTGCTAGGTTTTCACCATCGCACTTACCCAAGGTGCCACCGAAGTGGTTGTTCATCGTTTGGATGCATGATTTTTTTTCTTTACTATTTTTATTTTTTTGTATTTTCTTCAGGACATTTATCTGAATGTTTTTAGTGTTTTTCTGGTATGTATGGGAGCTTGATGCTCTGTGTAGCTTATGTATAAAACCATTTGAGGTGCATGTTGTTGATCAAATCTGCTAGCGGTTCTCCTTCTGAAGTAGCCAATTGATATATCCTGGACCCAAAGACATCAATGATAACATATGGACCCAGCTAGTTTGATTCAAACTTTCCCTAATATTCTCTGTTTGGTTGGTTACGAGGATTCTCTTGAAGAACAAGATCACCTACCTCAAATGTGCGAGGTCTAACTCGATGATTATAGCTTTTTCTCATGCGCTACTGATAGGCTTTGAGGTGATTATATGCAGCTTGTCGCTTCTCATCAAGTAGCTCTAAGTCCTGAAGACGTGATACTTTGTATTCTTCGTCATCTATGAGATTATGCAAGGAAACCCGTAGAGATGGTCTCTCGACCTCAATAGGAAGGATGACTTCTGCTCCATACACCAAGGAGTAGGGAGTTGCGCCTGTAGGGGTTCAAATGCTAGTTTGATACGCCCATAGTGCTGGATTCAATTGAACATGCTAATCACGACCGACATCATTGACTATCTTCTTTAGAATTCTAATATGTTTTTTCTTGATGCTTCGGCCTAACCATTGCCTTGTGGGTAATAGGAAGTGAAAAAGCGGTGTTGGATGTGAAACTTCTCATAGAGCTCACAGACATCCTAATTTTTGAATGGAAGCCCGTTATCTATGATGATGGACATGGGTACACCATACCGGAAGATGATGTAATTAAGGATGAATGAGGCGATCTTCTTGCCGGTGACTTGGGTAAGTGGAACAGCTTCGATCCACTTTGTGAAGTATTTGATGGTGGTGGTGGAACCTAAAATTACAAGCAAAAACTTGGTAATTGATAACCAGATTGCTCAGGTTGGACAATCAAAAAATTATTCTCAAAAAATTATTCTACAGGGAGTATATCTTACCCAAGAATATTTTTCGCAATGTGATTATATTTTGCATATAAATGATTTAAAAATAAAATATATTTTTACAAAAGGGCAGGGAGAGGGAGTTGAACACTCAACCTCTCAACCCGACCTTCCTAACTACCCATACCTACCCTCCCCTTTTACCAATTGCTCTATTATATTACTTGAAAATGTTTATTAGGGTAAATTACTATGGATAATAATCTGCAAATATTTCCATAAGATTTTAATTTATTAAAGTAATCTTGAAATGTGGAAATACATTTTTGAAATATGTGATTTAAATAAATTATTTTTACCCTAAAACATTGGTAAAATACATATTAGGGTAAAATGTTATTTCATATAAATGGATTTTATTTTGAAAAATATGTTAAAAAGGTGTGAAATGTAGTAATGAAGAAAATTTAAGTTTGATATTGTTATTACCTTTCTTACTCTCTCGTAAATTATTTTTGCCCTTAATCACTAAATTAAATACTTTAGGGTGAATTTTATGTATTAAGAGATTAATTAAAGGATAAATATTTATTACAATGTTGTTTTATGTGCAGAAAGCTAAAATTTTTGGGCAAACATTAGAAAGGGGGTATTCTTCATCCAAGATTACATTTTGACATTTTTTTTTGTGATATAATATTTTAATTATTACTTGCGAAAGGCATTTTGATATTTATAGCATCTTGATATACTTATGTAAGTAGTATTTTCTTTTTGCCTTTTAAGAAATTATAATTGTAATATTTTTTATCAAAAGGGAAAATATATGTGGTATTGGATGACCTAAATAGAGTTTGATATATTACTATGTCATTTTATATTCTCTTAATATTATTTTCACCCTAGGTAAATAATTTGAACATATTCATTAGGGTGGGTCATTTAATGCTTGATTGCTTTTTGCAAAGGTTATTTCATATGATATAATATTTCCCACCCAAATTAAAGATTACCAAAAGGTGAGAAAGTATTGTAACATTATCGGAAGGGAAGTATTTTCTTTTACTTACTATACAAAATCTTTTACCTTATGTTATTTAATAAAAACTATTATTGGAATAAATATTTACAAGCGTTTAATACTTTGATTTAAGTGAATTATTGTAAATAAGTATTTTACATAGGGTAAAATGATTATTGCCTAATCTAAAGTGGAATATATTTAATCTTTAATTAATAAGGGATTTGATTGGTTTATTTTATGTGCAAGAGATATTGAATATTTATGGGAAGTATTATCAAAGTGGAGGATAAAGGATATATTATTAAAGCTTTATTTAGTGTGTATTTTAGGGATTCAAATGTAATTATCTCTATAAACCAAAGGGTGTGTCCTTTGGGAAAACAATTGTTTGTAACTCCCTCCTGTATGTGAAAGGGTGTGTCCTTTCACATATGTCTTTTGGATCAGGTATTTATAGGGAGTCTTTTTCAATTAAAAAAAAGGTGATCCAGAACAATTCACAATCTGTTAGGCTACCAGTAGGGGCTATGGGATGTCTATATTGGAGAAGTCTGTAGGAATGGAAGTATCATTTTGAGCAATCACTATGTAATGGAGTATTTGTAAGTGTAGCTATTGTATGCATTCACTCTCCAAAAATTAATATACAAGATTCACTGTTTCAATTGTAGAATTCGTGTATACTTTTGTGTTGATGAATTTCATTTTGTCCTCTTGATAAATCCGATAAAGGGTTTAAGACATTGTGCCACCACAAGCTGTTATAATTGAATATAAGATTGGCTTCTTCATGTTCTTATAGCACTTAATGGAACCTCTGTATTGATAGTCTTGTGTTACAAGTTGCCTAAAAACTGTCTCAAGAGTTTAATTGAATTATTTGTCCACAAAGTATCGTGCATATTCCTGGATAGAGGCACTGGTCTGTTATTTATTTATGAGATTTTGATTTGTATGCATAAGGTCCTTAAGGGAAACATTCTTCCATATCCTATTTGAACTAATCCTTGCAAATTTCATTCAAGTCCTAAAAGCATTTCATTTTCAATATACAATATCTTTAACATACACTTTTATTCATATTCAATTTTCAGTTAACAAAGTATTTAGCTAAAGCACATGATATAGCATAGTTGCAAAACACTAATTTGCCAGTTGTGTAAACTTGCTTAGAGGCTTAAATCCACATTTAAATAACTCTTTTGTGCTTGAGAGGGAAGGGTACACCCGCTTAGGTCTTATGGAGCCTGAAGTGCAGAGGGATTTGGTCTTCGACCATCCTTGTTCATTGGCCAAGGCTAATTGGATTTCCTAAGGAGTTGGCAAGTCTTTGGGTTTTCCAATTTGTGGTTTTGGGCACCAACAGGTGTTAATAATGAACTTGTGGCCATTGGATGAAGATGGATGTATTTTACCCACAAGGTCAAGTCCCCATTGACAAAAAGGGCATGGTGTTGTGATTGGTTGTAATTCCTGTGCTGGTGCATGTATCAGGTCTCCATGAACTTGGCATTTCTTGCATTTTCTGACAAAGTAGTAAGAGTTTTTTTCCATGGACGACCAATAGTATCTAGCTCATATGATCTTCTTGGCTAGTGATGGACTGCTTGCGTGAGTTCCACAAATTCCTTCATGTACCTCTTCCAAGGCCATTGTTATCTCATCCTGTTCCAAACATCGAAGGAGAGTACCATCAAGACTACGTCGGTATAGGGTTTCAACAATAATGGTATATTGAGCTATTTGGCGAATGAAGGTTTTACGTTGATTATTTGATTGGTTATGAGGAAGTGTATGATCGTGTAGATAGGTGTAGAACTCACCATACCATAGGGATTCAGAACCAATAAGGTGACATATCATCTCAGATTCGGGGATATCATAAGAAGGAATCCAAAGTTATTCTACCAAGAACTCATAGCATGTTGAATTCTATGGAAGATCTAGGAGAGATGCGATGGTAGCCATAGCATCAACAACTCGATTATGATATCTAGGTATCTGCTCAAAGGTGATAGTAGTAAATGCTGGCTTTAAACTGTCCACCATTTGCTTGTATGGCATGAATTTGTCATCCTTGGTCTGATATTCATCTGTGACTTGTCTTATGACTAGTTGAGAGTTGCCATATATATGTAGCTCTTTCAATTTCCATTGTATGGCTAGTCTGAGTCTTGTGATCAAGGCCTCATACTCAGCTATGTTGTTTGTACATGGAAATGTGAGCCTGTAAGACCTCGGGATACTGTCACCTTGAGGTGTGATAAACAGAATGCCTGCCCTCGAGCCATGCCTAGTGTATGAACCATCAAAGTATAGTTTCCATGTTGGTGCCGCTATGATCATGAATATCTCTTCATTTGAAACATTGGAAATGAGAGGATGATCGCCTATGAGTGGTACATTGACCAACTGATCTGTAATAACTTGACCCTTGATAGCCTTACGGTCCACATTTTTGATGTCAAATTCACTTAGAATCATCACCCATTTGGCCAAGCAGCCTATCAATGCTGCTTTGCTGAGTAAGTACTTTAGTGGATCGATCTTTGTAATGAGCTGTACTTTATGTGTTAATAGATAGTACCTTAGTTTAGTAGCTGCTAAGATTACTGCTAGGCAAGCTCTCTCAATAGGTGTGTAATTGAGTTCATAGCTAACCAGTGTGCGAGAGATTTAGTAAACATCACACTCTTTCCCTTTTGCATTGTGTTGGGCCAGTAGCACTCCTAATGTTGTATTCAATGCTGAGATATAGAGTAATAGAGGCTTACTCAGATATGGTGGAATCAACAATGGTGTATTCATGAGATAGTCCTTAAGCATATGGAATGCTTGCGGCATCTGGTATCCCATTGAAAGTGGATATTTTTGTGTAATAGGTGTGTAAAGGGGTGAGACTTATCTGCCAATTGTGCAATGAATCTTCAGATGGATTGTAGCCGCCCTTGTAATGTCCTTAGCTTACTGATGTTCTTCAGAGGTGGCATGTCCATGATTGCTTTGACCTTTGCAGGATCTACCTCAATGCCTTTGCTTGAAATGATGTATCCTAGAAGCTTCCCTGAGGTTACTCCAAAGACACATTTCTTTGGGTTGAGTCGAACATGATATTATTCCAGTCTATCAAAGATTTTATCTAATATGTCCAAATGACCTTCTCTGGTGAGTGATTTTTCTAGTAAGTCATCAACACAATCTTCCATTATAGTATGCATCATGTCATGGAAGATGGTGGTCATTGCTCATTGATAGGTCACTCCTACATTTCTTAGATTGAAAGGCATTACATTCCAGTAGTATGTTCCCCATGGATATGTAAAGACCATCTTATGTTGATCTTTTGGTGTGATCTTTATCTGATTGTACCCTGAAAAGCCATCCATGAGAGAAAGCATGGCATGTCCTGCTGTTAGGTCCACTATTATGTCAATGTTGGGTAGGGGGAAGTAATCTTTAGGACATGCTTTTTTCAGATCTCTGAAGTCAGTGCAAATACAGATGCCCCCATTTGGTTTGCCAATAGGTACAATATTGGATATCCATTCTACATAATCAATTGGTCTAATAAAACCACATCCAGGAGTTTCTTAAGTTCTGCTTTGACTAGTACCACAATCTAAGGGTGCATCTTGCAAAGTTTTGCTTGACAGGTTTGGCTCCTTCTGCTATAGTGAGGTGATGCATGACTAAATCCGGATCAAGACCAGGCATGTCTTCATATGACCATGCAAAGTTAATCTGGCGCTTCTAGAAGAATTTGACAAACTTAGGTTGTTCCTCTGGAGTTAAAAGAGATGCTAGATGTATGTGGTGAGGAGTTTCAGGAGTCCCCACATTGTATTCTTTGGTTTCCTTGATGAGAATCATTGATCGTTCCTGCTGTGTACTAGAGGGGAGGATGTCAAACTTTTCATCCGCAGGTGCCTCAAAGAGGTTTTCACAGTTGGATACGCTCTTTCTTTTTACTTTTGTAGGATCAAACAGTGCCACAGTGTGGTTTTCACTGGAAGAGCCATGTTTTATTGTTATATTTTTGTAGCTGAAAGGTTTGGCATCCACCCCAAAGTATGTTGTGCTATTAAGTTCAATGGCGAATCCAACTTTGTGATCCCCACTTGGTATGTTATCCCTCAGTTCCAAAAATTCAATGATCACCTCATCTTTTTGGAATTGGTCAAGGCATGGGGGATTAGATTGGTTCCAGTCGATGAGTTCAGGATGTTTAATAGGCATTACCTCATCGATTAGGTTAAGTTAATAAGAGGTGTCAGTGAGGGTTAAGACATTGTGGTGAAGGTCATTGATGGTACTCTCCCTGTCAGAATCAGGCATAGGATGTGACGTAGGGTCTGTGGAAGAAGTTTCCAGTTTAGGAATCCAAGAGCTCTTAATCTGTGCTTCTTCATAAACAAGGATGTCTTTGCGAGGTGGAGGTAGTGATGCGTCTTCCTCATCTGAAGTATTAAGCTGGATGGAATCAAATTCTGACTCATGTGAGTTAGTCTCTGAGTCACTTTCTAGTATCTGATTACTATACCATAATGGGATGTCCTTTTAGTTAAACACTACAGGTATGATCGGTTGATGTACCTTTGTAGATGAAATGATTGGTGTTGCAGGAAGGATTATGGGGATCAATGAATCCGATACGAGGAGTATTGGTAGTGTTGAATCTGTTGCTTCTACTGGAATTGCCGGTGTTGTCAATATTCCTGGGGGTTCTGATGGTGCTAATGGTATTGTTGATGCGGTTGCTGTGGTTGATGGGATTGCTGGTTTGATTGGTGGGATGATTGGTGCTATGGATGTTATTTCTAGGATGTTTAGCCTCAGTGGGGTAGTTGGTGTGGTGCTTGGTGCTGCTGATATAATCAAAGGTGACCACTTTAGAGTTTTAGGCTGATATAGAGGTTTGTTGGGTTTTCCTTTGAATATGAGTTTAGGATCACCTTTTGAAAGCCTAGCCAGTGTTATCTTTGGGTTTTAATTATGGCTGCAATGGCTCATGTCGTCCTTTCTTGCAAGGTCCCAAAGCATTCAAACCATCATAACCCATTCTTTGCAAAATGAGAAGGCCTTTTCCATACTGATCTATGGAAAGCTTAGCTTGTGGGATGTCCGCGGTGATTGGGTCTTTATAGATCCATTCTACTAAGTCTTCATCTTTGGTTTCTTCTTCTTAACTCTTTCCAAGGATGAAAGGCGTCAAAGTGCATGCTGGTTGGACCAGTGGTTTTTGAAGTAACCGTTGAGGTTTACAATGAGTTCTAGGAGAAGTAGGCATTTGTCCAACATAAAAGAGTTGGCTCAAATTGTACTCCCCAGGAGCTCTGCTATTTTCTTCTTAAGCTTCTCTTTCTTGGGTATAGTGGTGTTTGAACTAGAAAGAGAGGCTAGACTTATGTATGATGTGGATGAGATGGCTTCTCTGTTGTTGGGAATGATAATCTCTAGTTGATGATTGATATTGTGACAATATGCAAAGGGATTTGCATCGCCCAGGATTGTAATTTCTACACCATTATGAGGGAAATTGATACACTGATGGTAGGTAGATGGAACGGCTTGCATGGCGTGTATCCAAGATCTTCCTAACAACAAATTATATGACAAAGGAAGGTCCAAAACTTGGCATATGATGTGCTTCACCACTGGGCCCACTCGGATTGGTACCACAATAACTCCTTTGGATGAACGCTCTACATCATCATAGGTTTTGATTGTTATCTTCTTGTGGGGATTCACTGATTCAATTGCATATCCCAATGCTATGACCAATCATAGTGTATAGATATTCAGACCTACTCCATTGTCGATCAAGACTTGCTTGATTCTATGTTGGTTGATAAATCATTCAATATGGAGTGAGGTGTTATGAGGTTGCTAGAAGGATGTATTGTCACTTTCAGAGAAAGTGAGACAAGGTGATGACCTTAGATTTCCAACCATGGCTTGGAACTGATCTGTATTTAGGTTTGTAGGGATTGATGCCTCTTGGAGAGCTTGATCCAAGATTGTTTTATGAGATGGGGATAGGTGCAATAGCTCTAAGATAGATATCAGTGTGGGCATTTTATCTAATTGGTCCACAAGGTTATACTACTTTGGGATAGTTGTGGTGCCTTGTGGAGCTGCTTTTATGGTGATCTTGCCACGACATGTAACAATATTGCAAGTGGAGCTAGGATTTTTGATGGTAATAGTTGCAATTTGTTCACTAGCATCATATAGGTGGCGCATGTATAATCAGTGGTATCTGTGTTTCTCCCTAAAGTGGAAGGACCCCTTTGATCTTGTGATGGAAGTGGATTTTTGAACATGAGATGATCATTGTTTGTTGTTTTTGGGTCATGTCCTTTGATTTCGATCTCACCTTGATCAATAAGATCCTGAATAAGATCTTTCAATCTATGACAATTGCTTGTCTTATGCCCTTTTCGTTGATGGAAATCGCAATGTTCAGTATCCCTCCACCATGAAGGTTTGACTTGAGGTTCGTAATTTGATGTTTTGGGTAAGGTCATCAGATTTTGAGAAACCAACTGACATAACACCGTTTCAATAGGCTCCCCTAAGGGAGTGTATGTTCGTTTTGGTTTAAAATTTTGCTGGCATTGTCTAGGTTCCTCTTGAGATATATTGCGTCCTTGATTTGGAGGAGCAACTATGTTATTCTTGGGTGGGGGCTTCTGTCCAGCAAATTGGACCATAGGTTGTGCACTTTTAATGGTCCTTGCATCTACAACCCCATCATTGACGACATTTTTGTTTTTTTTCCAGAAGTTAGGCTTGTCACTATTGAAGTGTGGGTGAGGACCATCCTTTGGCCCATTGTATATCTTGATAAGCCTTTTTTTTATGAGAGCCCGCTCACATTTTAAACCTTTGGTGATCATGTCATTGAAAAAGTCTGTGTCTTTTACATCTAGGTGAAATTCCATTTTGTCGTTTAAGTTGGAAATAAATATTTCCACTAATTCTTGTTCGGGTAATTGAAGGGAATGACTGCTATACATTTGATGCCATCATTGCAGAAAAACTAAAAAATAGCTCTCCTGGTTTTTGCTTAGTGTTACATAGATCAGCCATGGTGACATCAAGTTCAATATTGTGTGAGTAATGTGCTAGGAACTTTTGGAGTAGTTCTCCGAAGGTCATAATTCCACCTGGTAGTTGGGAAAACCATGATGTGGTTGTTCCTCCCAAACTTTGAGGAAAAAGTCGCATTAGGTATGTGTCCTCGTATGTTACTTCAAGGCAAGCTGAATGGAATTCTCTAACATGATCACGAGGATCTCCTTTTCCTCGGTACTTTTCGAACTTGGGTGTTTCAAACCCTCATGGAAAAGGTGGCATATGAAGATTCCTATCAAAGGGATAGGGACAAATGTCATTAAGTGAAAACTGATTAGTTTTCACACTACTATGAAGTTGTTCGGTGAGATTCTCGACTTGTTGCCGCAACATGTCTATGTCATTTGGAGGAGGAGGAGGTGGGGGATTACCCTGATGAAGGTTGTATCTAATGTGATCTTGACCTCTTTCATCCTCATTATGACTTTGGCATTCTGATGCTTGCCTTAGTTGTGAAACATCAAAATCGGAGGGTAGTTTGGCTCCCTCTTAAGCAAGTCTTAAAAAGTGAGAGCATCATCATTGCTCCTGAGTATTTCGTCAAAAATTCTATTAAAGAGAGGGTTGTGTTGTGCCCTTTCTATTGCTGCAGGAGTAGGAGTACTTGGATTTTCATCATCTAGATTTCCTCCAAGAGCTTCTTGGAATTCATTGATATTTTCCTCCTCTTCTTCCTTAATTTCCATTTGTCTAGTTCTAGATCTAGTTTGAGCCATTTTGTTTACAAGTTTTTGTTGAAGTTGGGTGAAAATGATGATGAGTTGTTGATGAAATGAGAGATTTATGTTTGGTGGAATGTTTTGCATATGGATCTCTAGCACTAAAAGGTATATGTGACCAAAGTTCTTTCTTGAATTGCTTGTTGTGTTTGATTGACAATGTTTGATGTGACAAGGTTTAGAGAGATCTGAGATGTGTTACAGACTCAACTACCTAGTAATGAGATGATTCAGCCATAGACTAGTTTTAACCTGTGTAGAAATGCCTCTTAGGATGAGTTTATCCTAGATGTCAAGACACTCTAAAAAGTGATGTATTGTGTTTGATTCAAGCAATATCGAAAGAGAACTTTAGGACAAAAATATCTTGATGTTTCGAGAGTTTGGAATGGATTGATGATGTGTGGATGTGGGGAATGTACTTCAATAAAAACTTTGTGTTGCAAAAGGAACAAACTCTTTCTCTTCTTGTTCAGGGGTTGGTGGTTCTTCCCTAGCTAAGTTATATGTGATACAAATGTCTGGAAAGAAGGCAGGATTGATCTTGCCTCCCTTGTTTTTGTGATAACTCAAAGCTCGATATTGAGTAAAATCTCTGTGGTTTAATGACTCTTGATCAAACTCGTTTGATTTCCCTTGAAGATATAAACACATGTGATGTAAGAAGGTTATATGAGAGACAAATATTTGTCTATTAAGATAGAAGAATTTCCTCCTTTTGATAAAAGCCTTTGAACTCAATGGTCTTTTCTTCAAGTTGATATGTTGATGAAGATTCTTTTTTCTCAAGATGTGAAGAATGGTCATATAGTTTGATACTTTTGTTGTTGCTCTTGGTTTTTGATCTTTTGTTGGTATTTTGAAAATGTTTATGTTGGATGAATACTTGTTTTGGAATTGGATTTTCTTTTATTTTTCTTTGACAAGAAAACAAAGCAAGCACACAAACACAAGAATGTTGCCTCAAAAAGGCACAAATAGGTGTGGGTCTAGATCAACCCAATCCTTGGACTTTTATGACCCTTTCCTTCAAATATATTTTAGGTGTTTTCCAAAGCCTGAAGTCGGCTCAATTTGTACTGGTTTGACACAAAATGAAGACACTTCAAACACACTTTATCCCTAAGGTCAAATGGCCAGTTGCGATAATTTCAGCCCACATCTTGATATTTCTTCAACTTTGGTACTACATACCTTATGAATCCCACCATGGTAGGTAAGGATGTGATATACTAAGTCTTGCACAAGCATAACAAATAGATCATCTCTATGATGGAGGAGTCACCACTTTTATCGAGCTACAAGTAACCTTTCAAAAAGCTATGTTTCTACTCAAGGAAATATGTATGGTGAGTATCTTGGGAGCAAAACCTTCTCTGCTCTTGCATTGAACTTCTCACAAATATCCTCAATCAATAGAATAGGTGGGCTACTACATAAAGGTGTTTAGTAATTTTTGATGTCTTTGGACATAAGTTCATTCTGCAGTGACTCACTTAAGAGCCTTGTAACTTGTGGTGGGGCCCATTTGTCCTTTTGGCAATTTACACTGTAGGAACAACTATACCCAAGGCTAAATCTTTTGCTCTCACCTGATTTCTATAGTGGCTCGAAGGATTTATCACGTGAGGTCATTCCCAAGAGTGATGTGTCTCTTGGCAGACCTCTCTTAAAAAGATAAACTTTCAGTGTTACTAACACTTTTCTCTTGTACCTAGGACCATGAAAGCCAAGGGAGAGGATAGCATGTGTTAGAAGTAGGACCACTTGACAAATTCTTTTGCACAAGTGTGCCAAACACAAAATACACTTGTTATTTTTAACTTATCATTGCAATGGTGATCTATCTATTTGGAGATATTGCTCCAACAACCATGGTGTTCTTTTTATCCTTCAAAGGCAATATGTTGAGTAAACTAGGAAAAATGAAATCCTGGTCAACTTAATGAAAAGCACGTTTGCCTGAAATAAATTGCACGTTTGGTTGATTGTTCTTTTTATTTGCCCAATGACCAAGTGTGGATTTTGATTTTTAATTTGAATTTGATGCAAGGAAATCAAAATTTGTTTGGTTGAGTTTTATGTACCAAAATGAAGTGTTCAAGTTGCCTTATCTTGCATGAAAAATAAAATTTGCTTGTGAGTTTTAAAGTACCAAATGAAGTGTTTGAGTTTGTTTTAACTTGCAATTAAAAGGGCTAGTTTAAACCTGCACAGGAAACAAAAAGTTAGTAAAATCCAAACACATGGTGGGCTTTCACAAGCCTAAGAAAAATTAATTTATCGATTACAAAAGCATTTTTTACAACGCTCTGTTACAATAGCGCTACTCAGTATGAAAACAGAATCACTACTTAATACAAAAGCGCGAAAGTAAGGACAAAAGCGCTAAAATATAATATTTATACATCAATACAAATACGCTAATATAGAAACAAAAGTGCTACCTAATGAACAATAGCACTATACTATAAGCAACAATGCTAAGTTTTAGTCAATAGCGCTATTGTAGAAACAAAAGCACTAGAAGACCAAATAACGATAGCGCCGAAGCATGAACAAAAGCGCCGAAGCACGATGTGTGTCAATTAAAACAGTCAAACAAGTTAGTTTTTTTCAAAAAGTTGTTCCTTGATTCACGTCGGGTTCACCAAATGATGCTCTGCAAAATGGAAGGATTAGTAAAAACCTATTTTGATAGCTAAACACACACAAGGAAACACAAGAGACAAGAGTTAGTCATTAGTGTTAGCAAATCAAAGATTGAATACTATCCTAAGCAAGCATATCAAGAAAGACACTACTAAACAAATAGAAAGTTTAAGGAATCTACAAAAAGTAACTAAACATTTCCATATTCTCTCTACCATGTTGGTAGCTTCTCCTTCCTTGTTCCTCTCCTCTCCAAGTTTCAAATTAGTGTAGCTCTCAACAGCTTTTTGCACTATGGATGCCTTATGGAGGTTCAAGATTGACAAATGATTAGTCTAAATGCTATGCAAGTGTGGACAAACTAATATTTAGATGCTATGAAATGGGAATGATTTATTTTAGACCAAAATAACAATGTATTTATGATTTATGCTAATTTCTCTTCTCTAAAATTCACTATAATGTAAATGCATACAAGTTTTTAGGATTTGGATTATGAAGAAATGGGCTCTATTTATAGGAAAAATGTAGCAATGGATGGTTGAGATTGAGTAATCTCAACAAGGGTCAAGATTGAATGGTATTTAATCCATGTGAGGACTTTCAACCCAATCCCAGGATGACAAGTGTCAACATGAGATGGGTTGAGAGGAGAGGGAAGAAGCATTAAATGCCTGACATGACCTGAGAGTTAACTTGAGAGTTAAGGTTAAGGTTGGGTTGAGTGAATAAATTCATTATCCAAAGAATAATGCTTTTATCCCATGGATAAACTCTTGTGCAAGAGTTAGTGAGGATAACCATGATCAAAGCAATAAATGCTTGAGGAGACACATGGGTTACATGAGGGTTGAGTTAGGGGTCAAAGTCCCTAACCATAGGTGCAAGTGGATTTAACCATAAATGGTCATGTAAGAGCCATTAGTGGATTGGAGGACTTTAGAGGTCAATTTGTTGAACACACAAAGCAATTAATGCTTTTCAAAGACTTTGGAGTCTTTGAGAAGTGACTTCAAGTTGCTTAGGAATGTGACAATATTTAGGGGATGGATTAGGCTAATTAGGAAGGGTTTGGAAGAATCTAGAAGGGGGTTAGGATTGCAAGTGGGTTTGGTGGGCGAGAGAAAGTAGGATTTTTATTAAAATAAAATTCATTTATTTCAATAAATAGGTGCAAGTTGCATTTTTAGGGGAATGCAAGTGGGGTGGATTTTATGATTTAAATAAATGTTTTATTTATTTTATTTAAAAGACGAAAGGGGATTAAATTGAATAAATAGGTTTTATTCATTTAATTGATTGTGAATTTGGTTTAATGAATTAATTAAATAAATTGAATAATTTATTTAATTAATAGGAGAATATTTTGAAGATGAATTAATTAAATATTAATTTAATTAATTGATGGCTAGTGGATTTTTAATCAAATAAATAGCAAATATTCATTTAATTAAAATGGACAGATTTATGTGACTACAATATATATATGTAGTGCCACTCCCAGATTCATCTTGTCTTTCTGTACATCAGAGGATTATATTGATCTAGTTTAGTGTACCTTATGATGATTTATTGGCATCATGTTATATATACTAACCCTATTTCATGATTAAATTAGATATGAAGATGTTGGTGTTATGGATGACTTTGTCATGTGTTGCATTGGTTTTGTCATTGATGTCAACACTTGTCTTCTTGGAGGTTTACATTATGTTCATTGGTATGGTTAATAGCTTATGCACATTCACTGGTATGTGTTCACCAGCAGGTTATATTGTTCACCGACAACAATGATAACTTGGAGATCATTTGGTTATGTTGAAGACATGGATTGGAAGTTTGGATTTGGTGTTTTTCTTATTGGTCTAATCGAGTTGACAGATTTTCCTTTACCAATGGATAAGTCTAGGTCATGCACCGGTACATGTTATCTATTCCAGATCAGCAAGACATGTCATGGAGATGATTTATTGATTGGTAAATGTATTGAGCCGACATGTTGTATCACATCAAAACTTATTTGTAATTGATTTAATTGTAATACCTTTAGTGAGCTGACCTATTCATTTGGTCTTAGGTTTGTATAAATGATTGTAAGATCTTATTCAAGATCATAGGTAAGGTAATGATGAGTGTGTTCGATTATTGAAGTGCGAAAATAAGAAGATCCTTGTGCGAATCACATAGACATTATTCGAAGGTTGAAGGAAGGTTATGAAGTTGTTTTGACACTCATGTTTAGAGCTTAACCGGTACTGAATCCAACATTGGAAATGGTATTTTGAGCAGTACATTATCATTGGATTTAACCATCCAATTGTGTAGTCAGTGTGACTCCTATTTTATGATTGAGCAATGAGCTCTAGGCAATTGGCTTTTCTGCATGTGCGAACCCCATTTGTATACACATACTATCTGCAGTAGTATCATCTGATTATGGGTAAGGTTTACCATCGTGGTTTTTCCCTTACCCAGTTTCCACGTCAAAATCTCTGTGTTATGTGTTGTGGATGTTGTTTCTCTTTATGTTTCATGCATTAAGTTAAACCGATACTGCTATATCTATTAATATATTTTACCGACACTTAAGTTTGGTTTACCGACATTAAGGTTAAATTGAAATAACTTGCATTTGGATTACAATTTATTGACAATTGGTTCACAACTAATTCACCCCCCCTCTTAGTTGTCCTCCTCGGGACCTAACAATTGGTATAAGAGCTAAGTCCTCTTTTTGTAGAACCCTAACAACTTGAGGAGATCCTATGGCAACAAATATTTTTAGGAAGGACAGTCTGAAGCTTGATAGAACTAACTATGGCATATGGAAGATCAGAATGGAAACACATCTAAACTGCATTGGAAGAGATATATGGGATGTTACAAAGAATGACTATGTTGCTCCTATTCCGAATCAGCCTCATCCACCAACATTGCCTAAGGACATGGACAATGATTGCAAAGAAAGAGAAGCACTTTTGAGCACATTATTAGATCAAAAAATCATGGGATTATCAAACCGATCTACTGTTAAAGCTATTTAGGATAAGTTGGAGACACTAAATAAAGGAGATACTACTATCAAAATTGCAAAACTGGAATGTTACCAGGTCAGAAATGAAAATTTGAAAATGGAAGAAGATGAAAGAATTTATGCATTTATGGAAAAAGTTAATGAAATTATTTTAGGAATATAATGCTATAGAGGATCCTTAAGTGAAGATAAAATTGTATTTAAAGTTTTAAGAGCATTTCCACCGGCTTACAAAATGAAAGTCACTGCTATTAATGAAATGAGAACAATGCCTAATACTTCAGTTTCTAGAGATACTTTGGTTGGAAAACTTTCAGCATTTTAACTTGAGGAATTTGGTCATGTTGCTACTATAAAGTCTGATTTAGCTTTCAAAGCGTCATAATCATCATCAACATCATCATCATCTGACAAAACTGATTGGAAAGCACTTTATGCAAATGAACTTGAAGATATGAGCAGAGAAAATGAAGAACTTGAAGCACTATTTGCAAGGAAAATGCCTAAAGGTCCAGTAGGAAGTAAGTATGAAGGTAAAACACCTTTCAAATGTTTTAATTGCAATAAAGTTGGTCATATGGCATCTAGATGTCCTAATAGACATGAAAGATTATGGGAGGAAGCAAAAAGATCATATAAACCTAACCTTGAATATCAGAGATATAGATTCAAGAAAAACAAAGATAAGTCATGTTACTATGCAGATGAAGGTGTTACAAATGACCCAGATGAAGATCCAATAGATAACGGATGGGATTTTGTTGCAATAAAGGAAGATCAACCAACACCTATTGTCAAACCGGTAGAGTAGGCATTGGAAGCAAAAATTGAAGAAAAAGATGAATGGATTATAGATTCCGAATGCTCACATCATACGACTAGTGATAAAAGCAAATTCTTATCATTTCAAGAAATTCATGGAGGTCTAGTAAGGTTTGGAGATGATAAAGCTTGTTTAATCAAATGAAAAGGCACTATATCTTTGGATAGTAACAACAATACTGACAAAGTTTATTATGTAGAAGGTTTAAAGCATAATCTTTTAAGTGTTGGTCAGTTAATGGAAAAAGGATTTCAGTTACAGTTCAAGAATGGGAAATGCAAAATCATAAACAAAACTGGATTGGAGATTGCACCCAGTAATTAGACTAAAGGTAATATCTTTCACTTGAACACCAATGATAAAAAATGTTTGATTGCACATATTGATGAAAGTTGGTTATGGCATAAGAGACTATGTCATGTGAATTTTGATTGGATTGTAAAGATCAGTTCAACTAAGGTAGTAAGGGATTTACCTAAGATTGTGAAACCTCCTAATTCGGTATGTAAGGAATGTCAAATGGGAAAGAAAGTTAGAACAACATTTAAGAGCATTATTGAGAAATCAAATAATATTCTTGATTTAATTCACACTGATTTGTGTGGTCCTGCAAGAAAAATAAGTCTACAAGGAGATAGATATATTATGCTAATAATTGATGATTATTCTAGAATGTGTTGGGTTACTTTTCTCAAGGAGAAATCAGAAGCTTTTGGAAGATTCAAGATATTCAAGGCAATGGTAGAGAATGAAACCAACAAGAAAATCAAATGTTTAAGATTAGATCAAGGAGGAGAATTTACATAAAGGGAATTTAATGCATTTTGTGAAGTGAATGGAATCAAAAGACAACTATCAGCACCCTGGACAACCTAGTAGAATGGAGTTATGGAAAGGAAGAACAAAACTATTCTAGATGCAACAAGAACAATGCTAATGGAAGCAAATCTACCTCATGTGTACTGGAGAGAAGCAGTGAATACAACAGTTTATACTTTCAACAGGGTTCACATCAAAAGTGAAACTGGTAAGACCCCTTATGAACTATGGTTTGGTAATATTCCTACTCTTAAGTATTTTAGAATATTTGTAAGCAAATGTTATATTAGAAGAGATGAGTATATTGACGAGTTTGATCCTACAAGTGATGAAGGAATATTTATTGGTTATTCATCTAAAAGCAATGCATATAGATGTTATAATAAAAGGTTACATAAAATCATTGAGAGTACTAATGTGAAGATAGATGAACACTTTAGAGGAGATTCAAGATCTGTGGAACCGACAGTTGAAATAATTATAAATGAATTGACACAGACTACACTAGTACAGAATGAAGACCCAGTCACACTGACATCATCAAAAAACTCAACAATGACTGAAGAACAATAGCATGTGAATGTTAATTAGAACAAACCCAGGTATGTAAGATTGAATCATTCAGAGAATTAGATAATTGGAAACAAGAATCAAGGTGTTATGACTAGAGGAAGACTAGCAAATGAAGAGGTATGTCTAATTTCTCAAATTGAACCAGCATTTGTTATTGAAGCATGTAAGGATGAACATTGGATAAAAGCAATGGAAGATGAATTAGAACAAATTGAAAAGAATAATACTTGGACATTGGTTTCCTAACCCAAAGACAAAAATGTAATTGGAACTAAATGGGTATTTAGGAATAAACTTAATGAAGATGGAGAAGTGATTAGAAACAAAGAAAAATTAGTTTATAAAATTTATTCACAAAAAGAAGGACTTGACTACAATAAAACCTTTTCATCGGTAGCCAAAATTGAGGCAGTTAGACTATTTCTTGCATTTGTAGCTCATAAGAACTATAAAGTTTATCAAATGGATTTAAAATGTTCATTTTTTAATGGAGATCTTGAGGAGGAAGTTTACATTGAATAGCCTAATGGATTTTCTTTGACAGATAATAAGGGTATGGTTTGCAAGTTAAGGAAAGCTTTATATGGATTGAAGCAAGCTCCTAGAGCTTCGTATGATAGATTGGATAAATATCTTTTGAAGCTTGGTTACACAAAAGGTAATGTTGATAGAAATTTGTATTACAAAGTTACCAATGATGATATTTTGGTTATTGAAGTCTTTGTAGATGATATCATTTTTGGAGGTGAAGATAGATTATGCAAGGACTTTGCTAATCAGATGCAAAAATAATTTGAAATATCTATGATTGGAGAGATAAAATTATTTTTAGGTTTGCAGATTTCACAAACAAATAAAGGTATATTCATATGTCAAACAAAGTACTTGAAGGAACTTTTGAAGAAATTTGGTATGGAGAATTCCAAACCGATAAGTACTCCTATGACTACAACTGATAAATTGACATTTAAGGATGATTCAGCTCCTATTAATCCAACAAGGTACAAATCTATGATTGGAGGTTTACTATATTTGACACAAACAAGACCTGATATAATAAATGTAGTATGTATTGTTTTAAAATTTGAAAGAAATCCTAAAAAAAATCATGAGTCAACAGTTAAAAGGATTTTCCGGTACCTACAAGGCACAACAAATCTTGGTTTATGGTATCCTAAAGATGAAAATTTTGATTTATGTGCATACATCGATGCAAATTGGGCAGGAGATGTAGATGACAGAAAGAGTACCACTGGTAGTACATTATTTCTTGGTAGCAGATTGATTTCATGGATAAGAAAGAAGAAGACTTGTACATCATTATCAACAACAAAATCAAAATATGTTGCAACCGCAACTAATTATACTTAGGTATTATGGATTAAGCAAATGTTGAAGGATATAAAGGTAAAATGAAAAGAACCAATAATCATTTATTGTGATAATTCAGCAGTAATTGATATATCAAAGAATTTGGTATTTCAATCTAAGACAAAGCATGTTTCTATTAAGTATAATTTTCTAAAAGAGAATGTTGAAGCAAATGAAGTGAAATTGGTTTATGTGAATACTAAAGAGAAAATTGAAGATATCTTTACAAAGCCTTTGCCTAAGGAAACATTTGAATATCTCAGAGAGCAGCTTGGGGTATTTTCCCCACCGCTAGAGACTTAGATATTGAAGAATCAACATCAAACCGATAGGAACTAATAGAAAAATATTATTCATTGGGGGAGATATTATTCATTGAAGGAGAGATATACTCTTTGGATATGTATTTTGGTTTTGGTTTATGTTTCTATTACAAAACTTTGTATTGATCTATCTTTGGGTGATTGATTGGTTTACTATTTTTGGCATTCCTTTTTTGGCACTTTGATGTTTTTCCATCTAGTGTTTCCATCAATGCCAAAGGGGGAGATTGTTGGTATTGTGGATGAATTTCTCATGTGTTGCATTGGTTTTGTCATTGATGTGAACACTTGTCTTCTTGGAGGTTTACATTATGTTCAACGGTATGGTTAAAGGCTTATGCACAATCACCGGTATGTGTTCACCGACAGGTTATATTGTTCACTGGCAGTGATGATAATTTGGAGATCATTTGGTTATGTTGAAGACATAAATTGGAAGTTTGGATTTGGTGTTTTACTTATTGGTCTAATCGGGTTGACAGATTAGCATTTACCAACATATAAGTCTAGGTTATGGATTGATAAATGTTATCTATTCTAGATCAGCATGACACGTCATGGAGATGATTTATTGATTGGTAAATGTATTGAGCCCACATGTTGTATCGCATCAAGACTAATTTGTAATTGATTTAATTGTAATATCTTTAGTGAGCCGACCTATTCATTTGGTCTCAGGTTTTGTATAAATGATTGTAAGATCTTATTGAAGATCGTAGGTAAGGTAATGATGAGTGTGTTCGATTATTGAAGAGAAAAAAGTAGATCCTTGTGCGAATCACCCAACCATTATTTGAAGGTTGAAGGAAGGTTATGAAGGTATTTTGACACCGATACTGAATCTAGCATTGGAGATGCTATTTTGAGTAGTACATTATCATTGGATTTAACCATCCAATTGTGTAGTCAATGTGACTCCTATTTTGTGATTGAGCAGTGAGCTCTACGTAGTTGGCTTTTCTGCATGTACAGACCCCATTTGTATACACATACTATCTGCAGTAGTATCATTTGATTATGGGTAAGGTTTCCCACCATGGTTTTTCCCTTACCGGGTTTCCACATCAAAATCTTTGTGTTATGCATTGTGGATGTTGTTTCTCTTTATGTTTCATGCATTAAGTTAAATTGGTACTGCTATATCTGTTAATCTGTTTTACCAGCACTTAAGTTTAGTTTACTGGCATTAAGGTTAAATTGAAATAACTTACATTTGGATTACAATTTATTAACAACTGGTTCACAACTAATTCACCCCCCCTCTCAGTTGTCCTTCCCGGGACCTAACAAAAGATGGATCTATATTTGATGATTTATATGTGTTCATTATTCATGATGGATCATATTGCTTACAAGATTTTGATTGTCATGCCCAAACTTTTGGGCACAAACGGAATAATTTTTTTTTTTAAAATAACAACCCAATAACATTAAATTTGCTAATATGAAAGGCACTAACAAGTTTTGTTTTAACTATGTTTTGAGTTAGCTCTAACCACTAACTCAAGTAAGAAAAAATAATTTAAATTAAATGCAGAATATTAACTCTCTAAAAGAATTTATTATTATCTCATCAATTAATAAATAATAAAATCATTTAAGAAAAAACCCCTAAATTAATTGACAAGGGATATTATTAATCTCAATCATTCTTTTTTAATTATTGTAGGAATTAATTAAATTAACTCTAGCAATTGGATTTTTAAATCCCATGGATTAATTAAACAATAATTATAATGTGTCTAAAATTTGAGTAAAGGGCTAAATAAATCCATAATAAAAATTTGCCCTATAAAGTTTATTCTCGACAAGCCTAAATTTAGGTGAACTAAAGTTAATCCCCTATGGCCAAAAATCATACAAAAGAAATCGTTATAATTTTCTAAAATATAAAGCTTCAAAAGAATTAAAATTTAAAACATCATATTTAAATGTTTATATAAACGTATATAAAATATGAATGTATAAATAAAATAATTAAACTATAATTAGATTTATACATTCATATATTCAACTATATATATATATATATATATATATATATATATATATTCAACTATACATATCTATATATATATATATATCCAATACATTTTATTTTTTTTAAGTTCTTAAATTTTAAAATAACCATGAACCTTAAAATTTTAATGTTATAAATAAAAGAAATTATACAAACATTTTCTTTTATTTCTTTTATATCTCCCAGAATACCCTAACCCAAGTCGGGTTAGGGTTTTATGTTTAATGCAGTGAGGTGGAGGGCTGAAAGCATGGCGAATCCAAGAGAGGGCCGCATGGTGGGGGGGGGTTATTGCAGGTAGCGGTGGTGGTGGAGGTGAGAGGAGTTCATGGGGGGAGGCTCCCCATGGGGACGACCACAGTCGTGCTTGCGGGTTGCAGCCCACAGAGGCGGCCTGCAGCCTGGCTATGCTATCTCTATGGGGCACTGCCCATAGGGGGGGCGAAGCCTCCTCGAATGTGGGTTGCGGCCCACAGTGGCAGTTGTGGCCGCTGCTGGGGGTCACCGCCCACAGCGCGAGGGGGGCGAGGCTCCCCCATTTTGCATTTTTTTTTTTTGAAAAATAAATTAAATCTCCTCTTTTTTTTTGTTTTTATATATATAAATACACACAAACACACACATATATATTGTTAGGGTT
Source organism: Cryptomeria japonica (assembly GCF_030272615.1). Lineage (NCBI taxonomy): Eukaryota > Viridiplantae > Streptophyta > Pinopsida > Cupressales > Cupressaceae > Cryptomeria > Cryptomeria japonica. The sequence goes on from NC_081412.1 coordinate 67,968,486, forward strand.
CCCATAGATACTGAGAGGGGGGGTGAATCAGTATCTGACTGGTAATGAATTTTTCTTAAGACAGAACATGCAGAACATAATGTAACAGTATATCGGTATGCAAGAATTAATGTGATTAACAGAACCAAAAATATCCACATGAAAAGAACACCATAACACAAGATGTTTAATGATGAAACCCAGTGTGGGAAAAACCTCGGTGCGATTTGTGACCCACAATATTCACTTACTAGCCAATAGGGGCCTGCACATGCAGGAAGGCCAACTGCCTAGAGCACACTGCTCAATAAGAAGTCACACTGACTTACAATGAGGATTATGCAAATCCAATATTCTGTACTACTTTACAATAGTATCTTCAATGCCAGATTCAGTACCAGTTCTTGCTCTGTTCTTTACATATACCCTTGACCTATAATTTGCACATTAGGTCTACCTAATAATTTTTATTTATGCTTCCTATCCATATCCCACAAATGTCTACAATGATCTCTTTTATATACAAGAGTCATTTTACAATTTGCCAAGTCGGCTTACAATAATAAACAAAATATTACATATCAAAAATCCTGTCAGCCTCTGTGCCGGTATACATCTTTTCTTCTGTGTCGGTGCCGGTGCTGGTGTAGAGTGATCTTGCTGATGCTGGTGCACTGTCTTGCTTGAATAATGCTTTGCCGGTAGAATGTCTTGTTGGTGCCATAGGATTGCAAGGTTGCCTATGTAATGCTTTGCCAGTATAATGTCTTGCCGGTGCCATAGGATTGTAAGGTTGCCATCAATGACAAAACCTTCAATCACACACAATGTCTCATTGGAGTGTCCATATGCCAACAATCTCCCCCTTTGGCATTGATGGCAACACTCATGAGAAATTTCAAAAAGATATCCAAAAATGTGTAGACCAAAAATGTGAGAACTCCCCCTGAGCATATGATCCCTGTGTTTAGAATTTTTTCATCCTACTACTCCCCCTTTGGCATCAATGACAAAGGTTAGTAGAGTTTGTAGTTGTACCAGTCCATAACCTCAACCTTGTAGTTGGATAGTTATTATCTGAAGAAGATCTCCCAAAATTAAGTTTATACCATCCATAAACTTCTTACTATCTTTTATTGCTGTCTCAGTTCTTTTTACTGTACCGGTGAGATACTGCAAGTGCTCTATCGGTGTTTTGCTTCCCTATGTTAATGCCTCTGAGATTTCCTTCCGTAGAGATGCTAAATAGTCCAATCTTGGACTTAGTTTAGATCTCAAAAGTTTTACCTTGTTTATTATTGCCTCTTTCTCTCTTTCCAATTTGAGCAATTCTTTCTCAAAATTTTCTATCTTCTCTTCAAAAATTGATAATGAATCAGGTGAGTTGACAAAATTGTCTGCAAGTTTATTTATCTCATCCTATGCCTTGCTTATCTTTTTGTCAATATCTATAGTCAAAAAGTTTGTTTTACATGTATCTTTATACAGGTTTTTGTACTCTTTTAACAAATTACACAGTTCCGGTAGAAGTGTGTCGAACTCCCTGTTACACTTCTTTATTCCTTCCTCAAAGAATTTTTGTTTCTCTTTTTCTACAACTTCCTTTATAGATTCTACCTTTGTTTGCTCAAAATTTTCAAAAATATATTTACAAAGTGTATCCAACTGTCCTAAAGAATCTTTATTGTCTATATTACAATTAGGAGCTATTGATTTCAAAAATGGGATTGAATCATCTATTGCTTTGTAAGCTTGTGAGCTATAATCAGTTATTGTCTTGATAGATTCAAGTAATACCTCAGTCACATTTGATGGTGACCCAACAAACTGAGTACCGATGGAAGTGACCAAGCTTGTATTGACCTCTGGTAGGTCTATTTCTGTCTGCATTTCTTTAAGCATTGGTTTTCTTGCTTCATTTCTTACCGGTGGCATCTATTCTAGAGCCTTTAGCTCTGTTGGTTCCTTTGTTTGTGTTCCAGATTCCATCTTTTTCTCTGTATCTGTTGCTGGTTGCTCTGTATTCCTTGTTACCGGAGGCTCTTTGGCTATACCTGATTTATCTATTGTATCCTTATCTACCACTATGTTGATCTTCTGAGTATCAACATTCATAGTATATGGGACTTCAGGATTAGGATTATTATCCTCTGTATCCATACTCTCCGCTGCCAGTTGATCTTCAGTAGTTGTTGTTTTTACCGGTGGAGTATTTAAAGGAGGTGGGGGTAAGTTGTCTCTAATCTTGGTACTTGGTGGTCCACCAACTTTACCTTTCCCTTTGTCCTTCTGATATACCTTAATGGGCTTGGGATTCCTATATTCTTCTTGTTTTTCTTTTTCAACCAAAAATATGACCCAACCATTTTCTGTTTCCTCTGAAACCTCTGTAACTCTACCTGCCATCAGTGAAATTTGTCGATGTGTAGTGGAAAAAACTGTCCGGTTGGCTTGAGCTATCAGATCATCAATTTCTTTAGGTGAGTTTACTGGATATACTGCAAGTAGTTTTTCTATTTTAATTTTCTTATCCAATTCAATTATTCCTTGCCTTCTGGCCTCAAGTCTTTTGTATAGTTCATCAGGAATTTCATTTAAGACTTGCATCAAAAACTTTTTATACATTTCCATGTGTAATATTACACTCTCCTCAACTTGCCCTTTCTCATCATCCGATAGGGTGTCATAAATTTTCCCTATGTTTTTCAATTTACCTTCCTCTGTGATCTCATTCAGTAATATGTCAAGAGGGGCCAAGTCTGTGTTTGTCTTTTTCTTCTTTTTGAGTGTCAGCTTCCTTTTAGGTGTGACTTTTCTAACTGGAGATCTCATAGCTTGTTGCTTCTGCCTTGTCCTTCTAGGTGAAGGAGTGGTTGCTAGTGAGGGATCTCTTTTCCTAACAACTCTTTTAAAATTTGCTAGCATATCTCTTTCTGAGGAAGTACCTACCAGTGATAGATGAGCTTTAGGTTGTTGGGCTGCCAACTCATCTTCAATTATGTCGGTTTTCTTAATTACATCTTCCTTTATGGCTTTTGCTTGTCTGGATCCTTTTCTCACAAATGTCTCAACCTTTTTCACTCTCTTCTTAGATTTAATTTGACTTTCTATGGTCTCAACACTACCAAATACTTCTTCCTTTGGTTCCCTGGGTGCTTCCAGAAGTGCTTTGGCATAAGTTTCAATGATATGATCATCGGTCTCATAACCCATTTCTGTTACCCAGATTGTCCTAGGGATGACTACTTCCATCTAGATCTCATCCTTTTTAATTACAAAACATATATCATCCTTGTATTTGTTGACAATTTCCTATGATAGTCTGATTCTTTTGTTCATTCTGACCTTTAGTGTTTGAAAATACTCATTGATATTCTTTTCCTTGTTTTCACCCATGTTGTTGAATAAGTCTGATAATTGTTTTCCTACCGGTATGTCATATCCAAAATCTTTGTTGCCTATACCAAGAACCTATTTTGTTATGTGTAGCGTTAGGCATACTAACAGATTTCCAAACCTGAAGGTTCCTTTCTTATCCTTCTTGATTTTGCCTAAGTTATCAATCAACTCATCTTTTAACCATTCACATACATCAATTTTCACATTTTCTTTTACCATATCATGAGCACTCTTAATGCATAAACTGGAGACTGAGTTGAGTCTATTTGCATGAGTTGCTTTGTACCCTAAAATCATACTAACAAATCTAACATTTATATCGGTCACATCATTAACCCTTAGAGACCTTTTGTCTGATGTTGCACCAGTTAAGTTCATTACTAGGTCATTGGAGACCTTCTTAGTCTTGTTGGGTCTGTTACCGGTGGAAGGTAACCCTGTTACTTCTTTCACAACTTCCTTTGTAATTTTGTTAACTGAATCAAGCCAAAAGAATGAACCATGTACCCTGCTTAAAACTATCCTAATCACTTCCTTGGGAAATTTAGGAATGCAGAGGATTTCAGTGAATCCGAGGGTTTCAACAATTTTATGTTCAAGTTTTATATTTTCGGAATTGTCACATATAACAGTCCTATACATGTTTTTAATTTCTTCATCACCTGATTCCTCTATGTTGTAATGAATATACATTCTAGGATCTTCTGCATAAACAACACCTTTCAGAATTTGGGAAAAAGCACCTGTATTGTCATCTTTCTTAGCTACCTCGGGAACTAGCTGAAATATTGGCCTAGGACGTTTTATAACCTCGACTACTGTAGGGTTTGCTATGAATTCAGGTGCAGAGGAGGATGCCATGATGATAAATACCTTTTTCTACCTTTGGATGGATTGATTGCTAAAATGCTTTGCCTCTTTTCTCGGAATGCCTTAGCTCAGAAATCTTCGCGCTCTCTGAAAGTTTGAATGCTCGGTGAAGTGAAATGGAGCCAAAACCTTATTTTATAAAGTCTTTTTTGCTACCTACCACATTAATTGCTTGTTGGTAATGTATTAGCTTAACTTTATTTGCCAGTAATGAGTGATTTTCAACTTCTTTTCTCTAACCGAGGGAATAATAGCACATGTGTCGTTAGATTGCCAAACCCTCAAGATAATTTTCTTCAATTAGATGAAGAACTTCCTGCCAGTGGAGCATTGCTCTGTCCTGCCGGTGGAGCATCACATTGTCCTGCCGGTGGAGCATTTGTTGGTTCTACCAGTGGAGGAGTATTCCCAATATTTAGATCAGTTTTTCTAATCCATTGCTTTGAGAATTCTTGCTTAACCTCTTCAACCTTTTCTTTACCTTTCAAACTAGTACTTTTGTTGTCTACCGGTGTACCTTTATTTCTACAAAATTTAGCAATATGACCAATTTTGTTACATGCATAACAAGTTACATTATTTTTCTGAATAGCTTTCCCATAACCTATGCCGGTTTGTGTTCTGCATTGATTTGATAAATGTCCAAATCTTCCACAAATATAACATCTTACATTCATTCTGCAGTTTTCAGAGTTATGACCAATTTTGTTGCATTTGGAGCATTGACCGGTGGGAGGATTGATATTCTGATAATTCCTAGATCTATATTCATTTTCCCTATGACCATATTTATTACAGTTAAAGCATTTTCCATTGAATTTGTAAGTATTAGGAGGTCTTACCGATTTGCTGTGATCCTGAGTATTTGCAGTACCAGAGCTTTCTCCAACTTCAAATCCAATTCCAGAAGTGTCACCTTTGGGTTTTTGATTCTTCAATAAGGTACCAAGTTCTTCTGAGCTTTTCTTGAATTTTTCTTTGTGTTGATTTGCAGTTTCCAATTCCCTTTCCAAGATTTCTTTTTGTCTCATTAGTTCATTCGAGTCATTCTGAGTATGCATCAGATCTGTCTTCAACATGTCATTTTCATAGCTAAGTCTTGTGTTCTCATTTGCTGCATCACTTAGTCTTCTGGTCAATTCTTCTTCATTCTTCTTTCTGTCCTCAATCTCTTTGCAAAATCTCATAGTCATATCTTGCATTTCATTTTTTGTTGTCATGATCTCTTGTTTCAATTTGCTTATCATATCTGTAGGATTTTGCCAAGATCAAAGGCACAATGAAAAGCATAAAAGAGACAATAGAATGACAAGAACAAACTGTATTCTCATCAATATGCAAATGATCAACAGGATTAACCAATACAATGAATATAGGCCTACTTATATAGGCAAGGCCATATGGATGTATGAGCACACAAATATGACATGTGGCTCAATGAGAAACAAGGGTAGGTAAGAAATACTAAGGGTAGGTAGGAGAAATAATATAATATTCCACAAGAGGTGGATGACCCACCGAATGTGGAGTGTAATAGCAAAATAAGACCACAAAAGGTGGAATTTTTCCTACAAGCTCTATCCCTATGTGCACACTTCCCTAAGTGTCTCAAATCCAAACAACGAAGAGATGCATTATCCTAAGTTAACTTAAGTAAGTGTAATAATATCCAAAATGAATATTTATTTACACCAACACCTCCCCTTAAGTGCAACTTAGGGGAATGAAGACTCAAGTCAACAATGCAAGATGGGTCCCGGCTACTAGGCCATGATAGGTACCCATGTACAATATGCAAATGCAAGCAAAACTATGCAATGCAATCTCTCACAAACGGAGAAAGGGAGAAAACCTAGTGGGAAAAAACTCCCCCCCAAAAGAGAGATGAATGTACAAAAGACTCTCAAAGAAGAAGGACAAAACCTCAAAGAGGAAAAAGTCCCCCCCATAAGAGAGGAAGGAGAAGTCAGCTGACCCCCCCTAATGACACATCCCGCACCCCCAAGAGAGCTCACAACTGCTGGAACTTACTCTCAATGAAAGGTTTGGTGAATATGTCAGCAACCTGCTCTGCTATAGGACAATACTGCAAATCAATGATCTGCTCCTAGATGAGCTCTCGGATATAGTGCATATGAATCTCGATGTGTTTGGTCTGCTAGTGCTGGACCGGGTTCTTCAAGATTGCAATGGCACTCTGATTGTTGCAATATAGAACTGTCAGCCATGGAGTGGTGAAACCAAACTCTATGAGAATCTGCTGGAGCCAAATGGTCTCGGTCACTGCGTTAACAACGCCTCGATACTCAGCCTCAGTCGAAGAGAGAGCAATAGCATGTTGCTTCTTTCTCTGCCAACAAATGGGGCCCGAACCAAGGTGAAAACTGTAACCAGAAGTAGACTTATGATCATCAAGATTGCCAGCCCAATCGGAGTCTGTGTAACCAACCAAGCGAAGTCCTGTGCCTGCTGTATAGTGAATCCCATAGTGATGTGTACCCTGGATGTAATGAAGGATGCGTTTGACGGCTTTCCAATGAAGCTCATGTGGTTCCTGCATGAAGCGGGAAACCATGCCAACTGCAAATGAAATATCAGGATGTGTATGAGTCAAGTAGATGAGACTACCCACAAGCTAACGATACAAAGTGGCATCAACTGGTGGAGAAGAACATTGAGCCTCAAGCTTGACTCCTGAAAGAAAGGGAGTCGGAGCAGGCTTACAATCAGCCATATGAAAGCGTGCAAGTAGATCAATGTGAAAAATGAGGTCATCTGATACATACTTGCGTAAAGTTCCAAGAGCCATGCAATTCTTTGTGAGCCATTCTAATTGAGAATTTGGATCAGCCTTAGGATCAGGTGGTGCGGTTATTGTTCCATCTATGTAATGTGTGAGACCCTTTTCCATTAATTTACTCCATACTTTAATTTTCCATGATGCATAATTATGTGGAGTTAAAGGTGGAAATTTATTAGGACTCATTGCAACAAAAATGGAAAGAGCACAAAGAGAGGCACAATCACACAATACACCCCCCCAAATTCACTCAATCAAAGAACCCCCCCAAAAGTGATGATTTTGACACTTTATACTTAGTGCATATACAATGGGCCACTTGCAAAAAATGGCAAAGTGGACTTCTGATTTACAATTTTACAACTACCTCAATAAGGCCAAAAGAGACTCAAACTGATAATGCAAGAGATCTAACTAAGATCCAAACAATTTACAAGTACCTAATAGGCCAAATAAGACCAATATCTGAAAGTATAATTTCCACTCAAAATCTCTGAAATCTGATCATAGATTATGAAAGTAGACAAAAAAACATGCACTTTCAAAAAAAATGGCACTTGGAAAGGAGGTTGTATGAGCTCAAACGAGACCTTTGAAGTTGCAGAATTGAGGATTGGACAGGTACAGCTGAGAGAATCCAAAAATTCTAAAAAACCTATGCACCAAAAACAGAAAATAACCACACCACTGTGAAGATCATGAAATTTTAGCCCATTTCAAAAAAAATTGCACCAAAAAAGGAGCAAAAATGAGCAAGATATGGCCTTTCAAAGTTGGACTACAAAACTGAAAAGCCCAATGGAGAGGGTGTCAAAATTTTTTCAAAAAATGCTGATGTGGTGCTGATGTCAGCAATTCACTGTGTTAAATTTGATGACCGTATGACCGTCACAAAAACTTTGCCTCCTTGCTGACTAGGCGTCCGTACTGTACGGACTGCTAACTGGGCAGGTGACTGTGCGTACGGACTGGACGTGGCAGACATAGTGTACGGTTTTACCTACGGGCCAGTGGCTGCCTGCCACGTGGTGGACGTGGGTCCTCCTATTTTAGTGACGCTGGCAGGCCAAGGTCGGTAGAGGTGGGCAGGGAGCCGAGGCGGCCGGCGGCTGTCTGAGAGTTGAGGCGGCCGACAGCGTAAGGAGCTGACGGAGGGTGTGGGCAGCGCCGTGCAAAGTTGGCTGACTGGAGGACGGAAGCCGAGGTGGCCGGCGGTGGGAGCGTGGTGGCCAGTGGGAGCGTGCGGAGCGAGGTGGCGCGGGTCTCGATGGTAGGTACGATGGCATAGCAGGTATAGCCTGCAACACTTGCGACATGCAGGTACAAACTGCACGGGGGGGGTCTGCGGACCCCCCAAAAACAGCTCCAAAAAAAAACTTTTTTTTCGATTTTTTTCTTTTGATTTTTGATCGCTATTTTTTGATTTTTTTGAAATTTTTTTTTCAGAAAATATGAAAAAAAAATTTCTGAAAAATAATTAAATTTTTTTTGAAATTCGTACGATAATAGCCAAAATGGGGAAAAAAAATTTCTCACCAAAATAGGTCGACTTTATAGTCAAAATTTATGGAAATGGCCTCCTGGATTCAACGGTGATGTCCAAATTGCTATATGGTGCCCCCAAAAAATGAAGATCCCCAAATCCGACAATAGAAGCCTTCCACGATGTCTCCAAAAACCAATCAATGAAGCCCCAATAGCTCTGATACCATGTAAGATTTTGCCAAGATCAAGGGCACAACGAAAAGCATAAAAGAGACAATAGAATGACAAGCACAAACTGTATTCTCATCAATATGCAAATGATCAATTGGATTAACCAATACAATGAATATAGGCCTGCTTATATAGGCAAGGCCATATGGATGTATGAGCACACAAATATGACATGTGGCTCAATGAGAAACAAGGGTAGGTAAGAAATACTAAGGGTAGGTAGGAGAAATAATATAATATTCCACAAGAGGTGGATGACCCATCGAATGTGGAGTGTAATAGCAAAATAAGACCACAAAAGGTGGAATTTCTCCTACAAGCTCTATCCCTATGTGTCTCAAATCCAAACTGCGAAGAGATGCATTATCCTAATTTAACTTAAGTAAGTGTAATAATATCCAAAATGAATATTTATTTACACCAACAATATAATTAAGTGGTTCCTTTTCATCATTCTCATTTTGCAATTTTTCACAAAGTTCTCTTCTCTTATTTCTTGTAATAGTAAGATTTTCTTGAAGTGCTTGAATGATATCCTGAGCTGCTTTTAAATCATCTTCTAATTTGATATTCTTCAACTTCTCTATATCATAGTTAGTAAGAGCTCCTTCAAGTTGCTTCATCGGATTTTCCATCTTTACCGGCATCAAGATCTTCCTCAAGCTGTTAGGCTTCTGAAAATAGAGGACCAGGCTCTGATACCAATTGTTAGGATTCCCACAGATACTGAGAGGGGGGGGGGTGAATCAATATCTGACCAGTAATGAAATTTTCTTAAGACAAAACATGCAGAACATAATGTAACAGTATACCGGTATGCAAGAATTAATGTGATTAACAGAACCAAAAACATCCACATGAAAAAAACACCATAACACAAGATGTTTAACGAGGAAACCCGGTGTGGGAAAAACCTCGATGGGATTTGTGACCCACAATATTCACTTACTGGCCAAGAAGAGAATATTACTTACAATAGGGGCCTGCACATGCAGGAAGGCCAATTGCCTAGAGCACATTGCTCAATAAGAAGTCACACTGACTTACAATGAGGATTATGCAAATCCAATATTCTGTACTGCTTTACAATAGCATCTTCAATGCCAGATTCAATACCAGTTCTTGCTCTGTTCTTTACATTTACCCTTGACCTACAATTCGCACATTAGGTCTGCCTAATATTTTTTTATTTATGCTTCCTATCCATATCCCACAAATGTCTACAATGATCTCTTTTATATACAAGAGTCATTTTACAATTTGCCAAGTCGGCTTACAATAATAAACAAAATATTACATATCAAAAATCCTGTCGGCCTCTGAGCCGGTATACATCTTTTCTTTTGTGCTGGTATCGGTGCCGATGTAGAGTGATGTTGTTGATGCCGGTGCACTATCTTGCTTGAATAATGCTTTGCTGGTAGAATGTCTTGCCGGTGCCATAGGATTGCAAGGTTGCCTGTGTAATGCTTTGCCGGTATAATGTCTTGCCAGTGCCATAGGATTGCAAGGTTGCCATCAATGACAAAACCTTCAATCACACATAATGTCTCATTGGAGTGTCCATATACCAACATATATATATATATATATATATATATATATATATATATATATATATATATATATGTTGGTATTTTTCTGTGGTTATAATATTTTAAAACAAACAGTTTCACTGGCTGAAGATATTTTTAGATAAAATATGTAGTCTTATATATACACACACACACACACTTAAGCAATCTATATATATATATTTTTCTTAACGTTTTTAAATCATGCGAAAATTAATAAAATATTGACTGCATGGAGATAGGGGTAAAATTTCTTTTATTTACTTTAAACAATCTATTTATATTTCTTTTTCCTAAAATCACATAAAGCAGGTTTTCAAAACTAACAGATTTAAATAAAGCATTTCTTTTTTTTCTATTGACAATCCAGATACTAACTTTAGAGATAGACTGCTAATTTTAGATTTATTTTCCACGATAAATAAAAGGGAAAATGACAGAATTTAATAAACTATATTCAACAAATACTTTAATCCAGATTTATTTAAATTAACCTTAGAGATAGGCATGTTAGATCTATTTAACTATGATATGTATTTGAGAATAAATGATTAGAACTAAATGCTTAATTTTCTCTTACTAACATGCAAGCTTACTACTTTACTCATTTCCATTATTTCAATATGCATAAGGAAATAAACTGAACTTTTATTTTCAGAAATAACATGCATACAACAAATATTATTGTAGCATAGGAAATAGGAAATCATCACAAGACAAGATAAACGTAATAGCTCAATCACAAATGCATTCATTGTAATGATCTATCCTAAACAACACTCAATCGAGACATGAAATAAAAACATTCAAAAGCAAAGATTATGCAAACCAAAGATGTGATTTGAATGCTCCTTCATGCGGCTCCATTGTTCTTCTTTCCTCTTCAAATGGTTTGGTGTGGATCTCACCTACAAGTGCACACACACAATTGAAAGCAAGTAGACGAGATTTTTGATCAAGAGTACTAGAAGCGTAAATTCGATAGTCTGATTACCAATTAGCTTTGATTGATGAAGATCATCCAATTTATAGTAGAATTGGAGAGATGACAAGTGTTGGATTTTGCCAAGATCAAGAGCTCAATGAAATGTACAAAATAGAGACACAATATAGGACAATAATAAACTGTATTCTCATCAATAGAAATGATCAATAACATAGCTTCAATAGTTACATACAATGAATAGAGGCCTGCTTATATAGGCAAGGCTAGGGATATGTATGAGCACACAAACATGACATGTGGCTCAATAAGAAACAAGGGTAGGTAGGAAATAGGTGTGGGTAGGTAGGAGAAATAATATAATATTCCACATGAGGTGGATCACCCACCGAAGGTGGAATTATCACTCCACAATAAGTGGATATGATAATATAATAACAAGATCAACACCATAAGAGGTGGAATTTCTCCTACACACACTATCCCAATGTGGCACAAACACCCAAGTGTCTCATATCCAAACTACAATGAAATGCATTATCCTAAGTAAACTTAAGTAAGTGTAATAATATCCAAGATGAATAATTATTTACACCAACAACAAGATTAGCATGATTCAATTCAAATGGAAATTACAAATCAATTATGTCAATTATGACAAATTCATGACAAATTATGCACCTTCTATGCAAAATTTGTTGATTGATGATTTATGACAATTTATGACAAATTTCTATGTCAAAAATTGATTGATTGTCAATTATGACAAATTTATGACAAATTGTCATGTCATTTCCATGAATTTAGGAGAGAAATAGGAGGAATTTGAAATTAGGAATTAGAAAATTAGGAAATTAGAAAAAGAGGAAATGAGGAATTAAGAAATTAGGAAAATGAGAAAAATGAGAAATCAGGTAAATTAATTAATAATCTTTCATTTATTAATTAATTCACAAAGAGGAATAATTAGCCAATTAAATGAACATTTAATTGTGACAAGAAGACTTAGGATAAATAAATAATTTATTAATCCTAAAGAGGGAAATGACAAACTAGGTTAAATGATTAAATCACGAAACCCTAGAAGATGAATTAGCAATGCAGGGATGACAATTAGGTCTTGATGTAAAATTGATTTGATCATGATTCTTGATTAACAAAGGACCAATGTGATAAATGATCTGATTGATAAATGCGTCGAGGAACAATGACAAATTGATCCAAATTGACATGATTGAAGAGGACAAGGATCAATGACAAATCGATCGTAAAACGACGAGATTGACAAGTTGATAAGAGATTGACAAGATCGACCAAAATCATGATTAAAGATTGTTATTGACAAGACCAAATTCGAAAGCGAGACAAATGAAGAATGCAGAAGAAAGACTCGATGCTCACAAATGATAAAAACCAAGTGCGAATCATTGGAGAAATGTTAATGCGACGCAAAAAAACTAAAATGAGGCAATGCACAAATGTTAAAGTATGATTCCGCAAGCGTTGACCATTTTTAGGTGTCTACATTTTGCCCCTCTTTGAGACAATGCGATTTTAAGCGTTGTTTCAAAGAACAATAATGAAAATGCCCCAGACAATGACAATGACATATGCACGCCCCCTCGAGGAATTGGCCAGAAACATGCAGAGAAGAGGCCAATTGATCGATAAAAATGATAGGATCGAACGGACGGACAAGACTGACGGAAGAAATGTTAGTAAGAAGAAATGAGACAGAAAACAGTTAGAGACGAAGAAAAATTTGCTTTCAGTAATGCACTTTGTAGGTGAGAACCTTTATTTAATGTAGCAAAGCGGATGCAGAGCATCATGGCATTGAAGGCTAGAGCTAAAATGCAACCCTTTTTGCAAAAGACAGACACATCACAGACAAACAGCAATCACAACAAAAAGAAAGGGACCATGAACCATCCCAGTCACTCTAAATCACTCAGTGACATCATCGAGCAACATAGGAACATGATTGAAGATAAATCAATAAAAAAATAAGATGCACAAATTCCAACAAGTCAAACAAACATCTTGATCTTCATTGTCAAAAGTTGAAAGCGTTGATAGGACGATCATGCTGTCTGGTTTCAGGACATGCAGTACCCCGTCTAAGATAGGACACAGTCTGGTTTCGAGTATACCACACCCTGTATAAGACCCATGATAGTGTGCCAAGGACGAATTGATTTGGAGGTTGATTGATATGACAATTTTGATTAATTTGAATGTCTAGTTCGATGGAAAAAGTTCATCTGCTTAAGCGTGATTTCATTAAAGTACAATGTTGAATTGCATGTCGTTGGATGCATGCTTAGCGATCTGTCTATGCACAAAGAGAGATCATTTATTGCAAAATGCTTGTTTTGGATTTTAATGTTTTTGAAATGTTTTTGTGTTCATTTTTTCAAGACTTTTTATGATTTTTAGGGATTTTCATTTTTTCAGGACTTTATTCGATGTTTTTATGATCTTTTTTCAGGACATTTTTCAATTTTTTATGATCTTTTTTTAGGACATTTTTCAATTTTTTTATGATCTTTTTTTTTTTTTTTTGGACATTTTTAAATGCAAAAGTTCTAGTGATCGATCATGACAAGGGAACACACCCAATGTGCATCTGAAAGACATACATAGACCGGGACCAAAACATATGGACAAAGAACCGGGGTATGTAAGACAATGATGTTGACCAATAACGAGCCTGGAATAGGACATTGGGTCAAGACAAACATAGACATGAGAAACCGGCCGAAAAAAAAAGCATAGCTTAGAGGTCATGATAGATGACGAAGCAACGATCTCATTTTACACATGGCGCCTGTTTGGCAGGTTTTCACCAAGGTACTTGCCCCAAGCGCCTGTTTGCCAGGTTTTCACTAGAGGGCGAATCATTTTTCTTTACTTTTTTGTTCTTTTTCTTTTTTCTCTTTTTCACTTTTTTTTGTATTTTTCTCTTTTTTTGATTTTTTTTTGGTATTTTTCATTTTTTTTAATTTTTTTTTGATTTTTCATTTTTTCAATTTTTTTGCTTTTTTTCAGGATCATATTTGAAAAAGTACTAATAGAAAATTATGCCCAGTACTTGTGAAGATGCATGTTGTTTATAGGATCGGACAGAGGTTCACCTTCCGGGGTAGCAAGCTGATATGCCCCCGAGCCATACGCTGCAGTTACTATGAAAGGACCAACCCAATTAGGTTCAAATTTACCTTTGATGATGTCAGTAGACTGTGCATTCTTAGGGTTTGCCTTTAAAACCAGGTCTCCCACTTCGAAGTGTCACCCTTTGACCTTCTTATTATAAGAGCGACGGAGATGGTATTGATATGCTTGTAAATGTGTCAGAGCTGTCTGACGTTTCTCATCTAACATCTCAAGCTGATGCAGTCGAGAGACTCTGTGTGTCTCGTCATCAATCATATGTTGCAAGGAAACATGCAAGGAAGGAATCTCAACTTCCAAGGGTAAAATAGCTTCTGCACCATACACCAAAGAATAAGGTGTTGCGCCAGTAGGTGTGCGGATAGAAGTGCGATAGGCCCATAGTGCTGGATTCAACTGAACATGCCAATTGCGACCAGCATCATTGACAAACTTTTTCAGGATCTTGATAATCATTTTATTGGATGCCTCGGCTTGACCATTCCCTTGTGGATAGTATGGACTGGAGAAACGGTGTTGGATATGAAATTTTTCACAAAGTTCCTTGACATCTTTATTCTTGAAGGGACGACCATTATCTGTGACTATGGCAAGGGGAACCCCATACCGGCATATGATATAATTCAGCAAGAATTTTGAAATTTGGACACCCGTGATATAGGTCATGGGGATAGCCTCAATCCATTTTGTAAAATACTCTGTGGCTGTAATGATGAACTTGTGTCCATTTGCAGAGATCGGGTGAATCTTGCCAATAAGATCCAATCCCCATTGAGAAAAAGGCCACAGAGATATGACAGAATGAAGCTCTTGGGTTGGTGCATGAATGTAATTTCCATGAATTTGGCATTTGTAGCACTTCTTAACAAAATCATGAACATCTTTTTCCAGAGTGGGCCAATAATACCCAGCACGAATCAACTTTTTGGCTAAGCTTAGACCATTGAAATGGCCCCCACATATACCATCGTGAACCTCGTGTAAAGCCGTTTGTGCTTCGTCAGAATCCAAACACCTAAGGAGGGTATGGTCAAAGGAACAGCGGTAAAGGGTGTCGGCGATGATGACATATTTGGTTGTCTGTCAGATAAAGGCTCGGCGTTGGTTAGCGGAAAGGTTGGGTGGTAAGGTTTGGGATTTCAAATATTGATAGACGTCATTGTACCATGGGGAGTTGGGACCAACAAGAACACACATCACATCCGCTATCGGAATGTCAAAAGAAGGAATCAGCAATTGTTCAACTAAAAATTCACATTTGTCCATATTGTTTGGCATATTCAACATGGAAGCAATCATAGCCATCGCATCTGCCGACTTGTTTTGCATTCTGGGAACTTGATTGAAATGGATAGCCATGAATTTGGTCTTGAAGAAATCTACCATATGCTTATAGGGAATAAGCTTTTCATCTTTTGTTTCGTAGTCATCATTCACTTGTTGGATGACTAATTGAGAATCTCCATAGACTTGCAAATGCTTGATGTTCCAATGGACTGCTACTCGGAGTCTTGTAACCAGTGCTTCATACTCTGCAATGTTATTGGTACAGTGGAAAGTTATTCTGTAAGACTTTGGAATAGCATCACCTTGAGGGGTGACAAACAAGATGCCTGCTCCGGACCCGAACTTGGTATGGGACCCATCAAAGTATAACTTCCATTCATTAGAAGATGTGAAAGCAAAGACTGATTCATCTGGAAAATCAGTCAACATGGGATGATCATCAGAAATAGGAGCCTCTGCAAGTTGATCTGCTATGACTTGTCCTTTTATGGCCTTTCGCTCCATATACTCAATGTCAAATTCACTGAGAATCATGACCCATTTTGCTAGGCGACCCGTCAAAGCTGCTCGGCTAAGCAAATATTTTAAGGGATCAATTTTTGCAACCAACAATGTTCGGTGGCTCAGCATATAATGTCGGAGTTTCTGCATTGCAAATACCACTGCTAAGCATGCCCTTTCAATAGTTGAATAATTTAGCTCATAGCCTACCAGTGTCCGACTGATATAGTAAATAGGTCGCTCTTTGCCGTTCTCATCTTGTTGGGCCAAGAGAACTCCTAATGCTGTTTCAGTGGCAGAAATATATAATAAAAATGGCTTTCCATCTATCGGAGGCATTAGAATAGGTGGTGACAACAAATATTCTTTAAGAGCTTGAAAAGCTGCTTGACATTGCTCAGTCCATTTGAAAGTGACACCTTTATGCAATAGATGCTGGAATGGATGACATTTGTCGGCCAACTGAGCTATGAAGCGGGGGATTGACTGGAGCTTTCCTTGTAGACTTCTTAATTGCCAAAGATTTGAAGGTGGAGGCATATCCATTATGGCTCTGACTTTGGCAGGGTCGACCGCAATGCTTCGGTGAGAAACAATGTATCCTAGTAACTTTCCAGCTGTGACACCAAATACACACTTCTTTGGATTGAGCCTGAGTTTGTAGGTCTCCATTTGGTCAAAGATTGGGACCAGGAGGCCAGATGACTATCTCTGGTGACAGATTTGCATAACAAGTCATCAACATAGTCCTCCATCAAAGTGTGCATGAAATCATGAAAAATGGTCGTCATTGCTCTTTGATATGTTGCGCCTGCATTTTTAAGACCAAAGGGCATCACATTCCAATAGTAGGTACCCCAAGCATAGGTGAATGCTATCTTATGCTGATCTTCAGGAGCAATGCGAATTTGGTTATAGCCAGAGAAACCATCCATTAATGAAAGCATCTCATATCTAGCCATCATGTCCACTATAATGTCTATGTTTGGCAATGGAAAATCATCTTTAGGGCATGCTTTATTGAGATCCCTAAAATCTGTGCAGATTTTGATGCCCCCAGTTACTTTGCTAACTGGTACTAAATTTGAAATCCAGTTTGCATAATCAACAGGTCTGATGAAGCCCACATCTAGCAATTTTTTTAGTTCCACTTTGACCAAAAGAGCCACCTGAGGATGCATCTTTCTAAGTTTCTGCTTGACAGGCTTAGCATCAAGTTTTAGTGGTAAATGATGAAGAACCAATTCTGGATCAAGGCCAGGCATATCTGCATAGGACCATGCAAAGTTGATCTTCTTCTCAAGAAAGAAATTGACAAAATCTACTTTTTCCTGTTGTGAGAGAGAAGTGGCAAAATGAATGACCTTAGGGTTGTCAAGTGTACCCAAATTGATTTCCTCGGTCATTTCCACAAGTAATGTTGATTTGTCCTGACTTGATAGGGGTATGTCCACTCTTCCACCTTTGGGCGCCTCAGAGAGGTTTTCACCCGCAGGTACGTCTTTTCTTTTTACTTTTGTATGATCAGAGAGTGCCTTACGGTTTTCACCCAAAGATCTATTCTTTTGATTTGTTACTATTTCTTTTCTTTTTTCATTTTGATGACTGGAAGAGGGAGTTGACTCCCCAAAATATGCCGTGGAATCTAGGTCAATAGCAAATCCTGCCTTGTGATCACCTTGTGGTATGCCTTCCTGTAGTCCAAGGAATTCTGCAATTGCTTCGTCATTTTGAAAACAGTCCAATGTGAGCGGTTCTTGTTGGTCATGTTGGATAAGTTGGGGGTAGATGAGGGGAATGTCATCATCAGTTGTAAGGAGAGAGAGGGCTGATATGGTAAAGATATGAACATCTGTAGTGTCACTATCCAAACTGCTTGTATCGGATTCGGAGCTTGGATCCCAAAATGTCTCTATCCAAGCATGAGGACAGGTTTTAGGAAGAGGAGTTATTTCATGTTTGTCTTCCATAGGCAAATTATTAGGGTCAATGAAAATATTATCGAGGGCATAGGAACTAGAAGAAAAAGAACTCCACTCCCATTCATTAGAATCAGTTTCGAGTCGGGGATCCTCAGGTGTTATTTCATCGTCAGAATCATGCCCTTTTCTACACATGGGCACTTTGGTAGATGTGGATCCAATTCACAATGGTACAAAACCTAACCCTAAAGTTGGAGGTCATCTCTTGGGTATGACAGTTTCTAGCCTTCCATTGTTGTTCAGGCCTAAGCCACTGCAACCATCATATCCTTTCTTTTGCAGCATAGTAAATCCTTTGCCATATCGTTCCACTGGCAACCTGACAGGTGGGGTCTCAGTTGGATCTTTATAAAGCCAATCTATGACATCATCATCTACAGTTTCTTTGTCAAGTTCACCCCATCTTGTAAATGTCGTAGGAGGCTGATATTGAATAACGACCTTAGGTTCCTTTTGCAATAAATGCAGTTTGCCATATGATTTTGGAGATATTGGCAAATTCCCGATGAGGAATGTCTGATCCATTGAATATTCTCCACATCCTTGGTCTTGTATCTTCAATTTTCCTTTGACAGCATTTAACAATTGATTAGGATCCACATAGCTATGTGATTTGGCCTCTCTGTTGACTGGGACTTGCTGTTGAGGGGTATCCTTTAGAGTAGCACAAAATTGAAATGGATTAGGATCTCTCGGAATTGTTATCTCAGTTCCATTGTAAGGATATTTCAAACATTGATGATAGGTGGATGGAACTGCTTTCATTGCATGAATCCATGGACGGCCAAGGATCATATTATAAGGGAGATCAAGGTTGAGGACTTGGAAGAAAGTGTTTTCTGTCACTGGACCAACTCTGATAGGCAATGTAATTATCCCTTTGGATGGGCACTCAGCATCATCATATGCTTTGATTGTTATTCTTTTAGAAGCATCAATGTCATTTTCTGTATATCCAAGGCCAATAACCACTCTCAAAGTACAAATATTAAGACCTGCTCTGCCATCTACCAAGACTCATCAGATTTTGTAGTTATGAACAAAGACTTCAAGGTGTAAAGGATCATTGTGAGGGAGCTTATCAGGTGAGATATCATTGTCAAAAAATGCGACATTTTGGGAAATGGCTAAATGTCCAATCCGGGCTTGAAACTGGTCAACATCAATATCTGTTGGAATAGTGGACTCAATTAAAGCCTTATCCAGGACTGCACGATGCATGGGAGACATTTTCAGTAACTCAAGGATTGATATTTGTGCAGGTGTCTTTCCTAGGTGATCCAAAAGATTATACTGACTTGCAGGAGTTGGCTTGGGAGGAGCTGCAGGAGCTCCTTTCAGGACTATTTTGGATCGACGAGTGGTGACTGCACAAGAAGGATCTTGTCCTTTTATTCTCAGGGTAGAAACATACTCAGTTGATGCGCAAAAACAATTAATGACATTATTATAACTAGAACTTGCATAATTGGCCGTTTGGGCAGAGTTGGAAGAAGATGCTTTACCCTTGTCATGATCAAGCAAAGGAGTTTTGAAAATAGTACGATCAGTGTTAGAGGTCGGATGGGGTGGATCTACCTCAATTACTCCTTGCTCTAATAAATCTTGAATCATGTGTTTCAATTGGAAACAGGATGCAGTTTTATGTCCTTTGGACCGATGATACTCACAGTATGCATTATCATTCCACCAATGTAGTTTTACCGCTGGTTCTGCCTTGATATCTGGTAGCTTAATAAATTTTGCTTGTATCAATTGTCTCATTACTAATTCAATAGGCTCTCCCAATGGTGTAAATTGTCGAGGAGGCCCATCCCGCGATCGGAAGGGTTTGCACTGTTGGTTTTGTTGTTGGCCTTGTTGTTGGTTATATTGTTGAGTATGTTGTTGTTGAGCATGTTGTTGATATTGCGGCTATTGAGTAACATTACTCATTGGTGCTTGATTTTGTTCCATGGTTGACATATTAGGAACACTCAATTTCTTGATCGTGAATGGGGGTTGATTTGCATTCACTGCTCTTGCATCAACAACTCCATCATTAGTGACATTCTTGTTCTTATACCAAAATCTATTTCTATCCCCCGAATAATTGGTATTGTCATTGTCTTTATTGAGCTTGATAATTCCTTTAGCTACCAGAGCCATTTCAATGCTCATTCCCTTCTTAATGAGTTTCTCTATAGTACTGGGACTTTTCAATTTTAGCTCATACATCATTTCTGGGACCAAATTCTGGATAAACAGATTCACTTGTTGTTCTTCGGGTATATCAAGAGAAGAACGACTATACAAGCTTCGCCATCGCTGCAAGAAAGTCACTAATGATTCACCTTGCTTTTGCTTGGTGTTGCATAGATCTAACATGGTCACATCACTGTCGATGTTGAACACAAAATGAGATAAAAACTTTTGAGCCAATTCAGACCAAGTCTTTATATTTCCTGGCAGATGTGAATACCAATCCATAGCTTGTCCCGTGAGACTTCGTGCAAATAAGCGCATTAAATACTTCTCTTCATAGCTTACCTCAGTACATGTCACGAAAAATGCTTGAATGTGATCTTTTGGATTGCCATTCCCTTTATATTTCTCAAAATTAGGTGCCTCAAAATGCTTAGGGAATGGAGGCATGTGTACACTCTTGTCAAATGGATTAGGACACAAATCTTGATCTGTATACAACTTCTTTGTTCCTTTAGTTTCTAATGCGTCAACTTTTCATTGCAACTTCTCAAGTTGTTGCACAATTGTATCAGAATTTAGAGGTCCATCATTAATCCCAGTTGGTATTATTTGTCGATACATCGCAGTTTTGATCGGTTGCTGATACTTTGAAATGGCCATTTTTGGTGTTTCGGGCATATAAAGTTCCCGGTACATCGCTTGTTGCTGCGGTTGTGCTATGCCTTGATATTGACCTTGTTGTTGTGCTTCTTGGAGCCTAGGTTGATATTGCAATTGAGTAGGTTGTTGATATTGCACAGGCACCAATTGCGGTTGTAAAGTAGGATAGCTTGTTTGCCTTGGCACATATTGTGGCACATGTTGGTGTTGAGGCTGACGGATCGGAATTTTTTGACTTTGTGCCAATTGTCGTCGTGGTGTATATCCCATCATTTGTAAAAAACTTTGTTTAGGTGCTTTTCATTGCTTCTCCTTAGGATGGGGTATAGCACTTGCATTGACTTGCTGTGTTGTTTGTCCAATCCATTGTGATGGTTGCAAGTTTGCATTAACTTGTAATGGTGCCGAAGGTGCTGCAATTTGTTGTCGAATGCGAAATTGTTGTTGTTGCACATTACTTGTTTGCACATTCAATTGTACCTTTTGTATATTACTCAATTGTTGCAACAATTGTTGTTGGTGCAAACCACTATCCGTAGCTCTTTGTGTCGCCATTATCGAAGGATTTGTCGCAATAGTGTTTGGCAAAGATATTGAACTTAACGGGACATAAGAACTTTGTTGCATCATGGAGTTATTTTAGACATTGTTGACATTAGGCATTCCAGTTGTGAAGCTTTCCTGCATCTTAGATTTTGATCCCACTTTATGCATGTAAGGAACCACTTCTTGTTGAGGGACAGCTGTGAATACTTGCGTGTTCTTCATTTGATCTTGTGTTACAGGCATTGCATTGAATAGTGGATTATTTATTGTCTCAAATGGTGACTTCTGAGGAATAGTCATTGTCAATGCCTTCGAAGCACGTTTATTCATTAATGTAGGTTGAGTTGCTTGTTGTGCATTTTCTTCACTTGGATGCAGGGAAAAACTTAACAACTCACCGCTTTGTTGTTCTTGCACATTGATTTGGTCACTTGAAGAGGTCACATTACTCATCATGTTAAGATACTTTTGTGGAAACATCTTAAAGACCTTGTTCAAGAACTTATCCATCTTTCTTGTTATCTTCGGATCTTGAAGGAACATGTCAACATCATCAGAAGTATCGGAATCGGATGAAGAATCTGGTTGGTCATTTGGATTCGTTTCTTGTTGAATGCCTTGATCCGAACCAAATCCTTGTGAGAGAGTTTGTTCTTCATATAATGTTTGAGTTTGAATGTCATGTTGCAAGTTTGGTTGATTCAAATTGAAAGGCGCACTTCCTCTTGGAGTTGGTGGAACACTCCCATGTCTTGGTTTCATAGGTACAAACATTGGTTCATATAATGGAGGTGGTCCAAGTTGAACCGTTCCATATGGTGGTAGAGATGTGTTTGATGAACCTTCAATTTGTGTTGTTTGACTAGTTTGAAACTGCGAATTTGCTATGTTGTCCATGGGTTGATACATTGGTTCGCCCATCTTTTTAGATTTTGATCTTGTCTCAACATGCATGTCACTTGTGCAAATGCAACGTTTTTGGAATTTTCAAAGATAATGTATGCTATGCAACTAAATGCAAACTATGTTTTTGGTTGTTTTTGAAGATTTTGACAAACTTTTGAAATGCAAATCTAAGAGAGGGACCCTTAGGAAATTGGAATGATATCTAGACCTCAAAGGAAAAAAGGACTTAGGTGACAAAAGGACAAATGACAAAGTGTCCCCTATATGCTTGGATACTAAGCTAGGTTTGACCAAATGATATTGATGACAAAAGGACAAAAGATTTGATAAGGTCTAGATCTCCTAACAATGACTTAGGGTTTATCAAAGATTTGGATTACTTAAGTATGGAAAAACCTAGTTTTTGAGACTATATGCAAAGGGACAATTAATATGCAAGTGACCTTATATGATATGATAATGACCTAAGCTCAATGAAGAGACCTAGGGTAAGCAATGTATGACAATGGTATGACTCTAATGCAAGAGGACACATGCAAATGGATGAATCTTATTGATATGCAAAGGAGTATGACTTAGATGAAACCTAACCTTGGTACTTGAAAATGAACTTTGCAAAATGCAACCTAGGATGAACCTAAATGTAAGTAACATGCTTATTGAGACAAGATTTTGAACAATATTTGACAACCATGTTTGAAGATGAGTTTTGAATCTTGTTGAACCTTTGTTGGATGAATGTCTCTTGTGTTTAATCTTATGTTGGATCAATTTGTTTTGCTCTTGAAATGGGATGCAATTCAACTTTTGACAAGCAAAGAATACAAGATATTGCAACTTAGACTCAAGACAATCATGCTCATTTCCACATTTCTTATGGTAGGCAAAGACATTAGGTACTTGAGAGGTAGACTCATTATGGGATTCAAGGAGAATACATAGATGCTTGACCCCACGGGCTCCCCTCCACGGCACTCACTTCTCAGGGCAGCCAAGCATCAGTCCCCATGGAAATCTCCCCATGGCGAACTTAGTATCACTTCCAAGTATCCAAACTTGTCCTTCTCAAGAAACTAGAAGGGTTTTTTGGCCTCTAAATACAAGGTGTTTAGTCAGGATTTCTGTTAAGTGTTACTCCTTGATGTCACACGAGCATGATTGAGACATTAAGCCCATCAAGATACCAAAAAAATGTAGTCGTGCAAGCACGATTTAGACCGTGAGGTCCTACTTAGATGTTGATATGAGAAAGAGTCCAAGGGTCATCACTTCCCAAGTAACTGCAATTCCCACATAACACTTCCTTCAAAGCTTTCTCTCATCGGGTATTTTTTTATAGTGAGTTAGAATGCCAAGGAATTCTAGCCTTACTCACTTTGGGTCATTCCCTTCTCACGATTATCACTTGCTTGCAAAAGCAAAGTGGTCGGGAAGGCAGGCCCTCTAAATGTGACAAACAATCAAAGACACGAGCATGGTATCGAAGATCTGGATTTCTGATCACCCTAAGAAGGATGAGAGCATACTCTCCTACTCCAATGTCACACTCAACAATCAAAGAAAAAACATGTTCATTCCAACCTATTTAGAAATCACTAGGTGCCTAAAAATTGATTGCAAACACAAGGTTTAGTTGTTTCTCCAAGGCAACCTACAAAAACCCAAGTTAGAAGTTTGATTTGTTGTCTTTGACTATCGATTCTGCATAACACATGTTAGTAGTTTGATTTATTGTCTTTGCCATGCGTATGCCAAGATTCTGCACAGATAATTAGTACCAAAATCCAAAGCACAGAAAATAGAATGTAAAAACTAAACAAATTTCAAGTAAAACACTGCATTTTTACCCCTGTTCTAGACTTTACACAGGCCCAGAACCCATGACACAAGCACAAAACTCATAACACAAGCACAGAATGTCTTCAACACAGGCGCAAAATGCTCAACACAGGCACAGGTTGCTTCACACAGGCGCAAAAGTCTCCAAAAAACCCTGCACGACCCTGTTTTTGGGTTTTTGGCCTGCAAATCAACTTGAAAGCACTCAAAAACACCATAAAGAGGTTAGATGGTTAGTGTTCACATCGGGTTCACCAATTAATGTAGCATAGGAAATAGGAAATCATCACAAGACAAGATAAACGTAATAGCTCAATCACAAATGCATTCGTTGTAATGATCTATCCTAAACAACACTCAATCAAGACATGAAATAAAAACATTCAAAAGCAAAGATTATGCAAACCAAAGATGTGATTTGAATGCTCCTTCATGCGGCTCCATTGTTCTTCTTTCCTCTTCAAATGGTTTGGTTGTGGATCTCACCTACAAGTGCACACACACAATTGAAAGCAAGTAGACGAGATTTTTGATTAAGAGTACTAGAAGCGTAAATTCGATAGTCTGATTACCAATTAGCTTTGATTGATGAAGATCATCCAATTTATATAAGAATTGGAGAGATGACAAGATTAGCATGATTCAATTCAAATGGAAATTACAAATCAATTATGTCAATTATGACAAATTTATGACAAATTATGCACCTTCTATGCAAAATTTGTTGATTGATGATTTATGACAATTTATGACAAATTTCTATGTCAAAAATTGATTGATTGTCAATTATGACAAATTGTTATGTCATTTCCATGAATTTAGGAGAGAAATAGGAGGAATTTGAAATTAGGAATTAGAAAATTAGGAAATTAGAAAAAGAGGAAATGAGGAATTTAGAAATTAGGAAAATGAGAAAAATGAGAAATCAGGTAAATTAATTAATAATCTTTCATTTATTAATTAATTCACAAAGAGGAATAATTAGCCAATTAAATGAACATTTAATTGTGACAAGAAGACTTAGGATAAATAAATAATTTATTAATCCTAAAGAGGGAAATGACAAACCAGGTTAAATGATTAAATCACGAAACCCTAGAAGATGAATTAGCAATGCAGGGATGACAATTAGGTCTTGATGTAAAATTGATTTGATTATGATTCTTGATTAACAAAGGACCAATGTGATAAATGATCTGATTGATAAATGCACCGAGGAACAATGACAAATTGATCCAAATTGACATGATTGAAGAGGACAAGGATCAATGACAAATCGATCGTAAAACGATGAGATTGACAAGTTGATAAGAGATTGACAAGATTGACCAAAATCATGATTAAAGATTGTTATTGACAAGACCAAATTTGAAAGCGAGACAAATGAAGAATGCAGAAGAAAGACTCGATGCTCGCAAATGATAAAAACCAAGTGCGAATCATAGGAGAAATGTTAATGCGACGCAAAAAAACTAAAATGAGGCAATGCGCAATGTTAAAGTATGATTCCGCAAGCGTTGACCATTTTTAGGTTTCTACAATTATTTCATTAACTATAGGAACTTAATCCAAAGATAAACATTACATTTTTGCAGTAATAGCTTAATAAAAATAATGCATTTCTTTAAAGCATATTTAAAATACAATATAGTCAACATTACAAATGGGTGAGATACCCATCTAGTCTCTCATTCCTATTAAATGAGGACTTTAAACAAAATGAATACATTTCTTTTTCAAATAAATACAACCTATAGTTTCCCCCTTTTTTTTTTTCAATTGCTGCAACTAAATATAATATATCCCATTCCCTAATCTTTTTTTGCAAATCAAGGAAATCCAGCAACTCCTAGCTTGTCTTTTTCTTTTCTTTCCAAGCAACCTACAAATAAATCATGAGGCTATGACCATGGAGTGCTCACCTCCCAGCCTAGGCTTTCTAGAAGCCACCCTCGAGCTTGGAGAACCAAGCCCTAGATAGGTTACACACATGCAAACACAACAAGCAAGGGAAAAACATACAACAAACACTTTCCCAACCAAGGCTACACTTCATCACAAAATGTGATTTTTTTACATGGGTGGTAGTTGACCAAATACCCTGAAGAGACTGCAAGAATGGTAGATCACAAAGCCATCTCATGGCAACAAAGATATATCAAAATTTCATTAACCCCACATCCTTATGCCCCCCAAGGCATTCATGCCATACTTTCCCTCCTTATGACCCCCAAATGCATAAACCAAGCCATACAGCAAGGGTCACATATACACCCCTTGAGATCGCTCTCATAATGAGAGCCTCTCACTCAAGGGCTGTCAAAATTCTACCACCCACAAGACCATCCTACTCTCCCAAGAGTAGAAGGCCTTGGTTTCTCCCAAATCACAAGAAAATGCATAAAAGAAGTAACAAATAGGTCATAATAATTTTCACAAAGGAAAATATAAGAGACAACTTTTACACACAAGCAATCTTTCCAACATAAACATGCAACATAAAAAGAAACAAAAGGAGAAGATGAACCAACCTTCAATCTACCCAAAGGTTTGCTAAAACTAGTTTGAGGATGAACAACCCCAATTCCACAAATCCTTTCTTCTACACTTAGCCAAAATTCTATCCCAAAACTATTCTTTTCAAAATTGCATGATCTCCAAAAATGGAGAGTGGGTGATTACCCACAAAATCTCTAATCCTTGCCTAAAAAGACCTCAGTGAGAGTTCTCATAGGTTTCTAAAACTGAAAAAGGAAAAAGTAAGAGAAAGTGGGAAAAAGGATCTCACATCAAAAAGGAAGGTTATCTAACCTAGATGGCACCTTCTAATTTCAATTTTCGCTCACCTTAAGAAACCCACTTTTTGAGGTGACTAAACAGTCACATGGGAGTAGACACATGCCTAAAAATACTCCTAACCCATAGTTATACCTTATGGGCTTTAGGAAACACCTTTAAACTACCCCTAGGAGTCCACTTGACCTCTTATAAACCCATTTGAAGTTAACTTTCGGGTTTAGAACCACATTCAAATGTTTGAAAAGGCTATGGTTGAAACAACTCCCTTCAAGAGACAAGTCAAAATTCAAGACATAAATCAGCACATGTGTCAAGTGACACAATAAAATACTTTACAAAATTACACTTGAAACTTGTCTCTTGTTGGATTTACACAAATTAATAATTCAATTTAACACACATTCAACATTTACTTCCACAAATAAAATATGATACATACAGGGTGTTGTCTCTCCAAATAGACAACCCCTGATTTTACGAACGTACATAGGTCTAGGTTTGGTTCTCCATAATATTTCCATGGTCACATGGATAATTAACTTGTGCATCTTAATTACACATTAGTACTTCCAAATAACCTCATATAATATTTAGACACATGAATAAGAATACACGTTAAACACTCTGCATACAATTAACATTAAATAAAATCAATATATCTTGTATCAAAATAAATCCACATAAGTAATTATCATAATCCTCATAATTTTGATCCATACATAAGACATGCATCATATTTCTATCATCGTAGTATAGTCCTGCAATTCCAATAATGACATACATCATTACAAAGTTATTCTATTCTAGAATCATATAGAGTTCTATATCTATAATGCATAGAATGAAGCATCAATATACATCAATGTTATCCAAATCATGGAATCATATAAGTTCTAAATCCATAATGCATAAAAATAAAGCATCCATAATAGTCTCAACATGAAAAACACTGAAATGCTAGGATGAGTTAGGGTAGGGCCTCACATTGATGACATTATGATTACGTTAACCCTACTCTATGATTGTGATGTTTGAATTAATGCTACGATGTTTGTGATTGTCTTCTAATGTCTTCGTGATTAGAGATGATGTCATACCATTCATTGCGAGCACGATATGACGTTGTGATTCTTTATCACTTGCCCGATCATTTATGATATATATATGTTGTATCGTGTTTAGTAGTGGGTGCAGGTTTGTAGGTACCAGACATCTACTCCACCTGGTCTCATAGGTCTGATCATGTCCCATCTTAATAGAAAGTTGTCGGAGATGGCATATGTTTCCCTCGCACACTCTATGCTTAAGTTGTTCACCTTGTCAGTTGTGTTGTGGCACAAGTTGGTGGTTAGAGTCTTGTGTCGATGTTTGACCCTATGTCAGGTTGCTTGAGGTGTTGTGAGTATGTGATTTATATGTAATTAATATTTGATTAGGTATAGTATTAATACTACAGTTGATTTATTTAATGGTTTGATTATTTGATTATTATTTGGTTGGTTATAATATTTATTTGTATTGGCTTGGTTAATGATTAATTGAGCTTGATTTATTTAATTAATTGACTTATTGTTTATTGGCTATTTATTAATTTGGTTTATTTATTGTTTAATTTAGTGATATTTATTTATTGTTGAGATTTTATATTTAATTAATTGAGTTTGATTTATTTGATTTAATTCTTCATTAATCATTTATTGGTTTATTAATTATTTATTGTTTAAAGAATCAATTATTGATTAATGCTTTATTGTTGATTTGATTTTATAATTAATATTGAGTTTCTATTTATAGAAGCTTTTTCTTATTTAATTATTATTGGGATTGATTTATTATTTATTATTTGTTACTAATGTTTATAATATAGTATTATTTTATTATTATTTGCATAATTGGATATAATATAAATCTTAGCTACCCCTTATTTGTATTGGTTGATTTTGAGTGGGGTAAGTAAATTATATTGTTAAATAATACTTACCTCATTTTCATGTATGGTAGGTATAATATATAGTTTATTGGAATTTTCTGATTGGTCGGTGGATTTCTATAGTTTCAAGTTTAATTTTCTATTTTATTGAGTTTTTTGTGCATTGTCGGGGTTGGCTTCTCTATAATTTTTGGTTTGAAGCTTTGGAATTTTGGATTGAATTGATGGGAGATTTGATTGCATTTTGGATTGGAGTCATAGGATTTTGGATTGCTCTTCATCAATTGTTTTTGCCTTGGATTGTGATTTCCAGGTTGGAGCTTTGTTTCTCTCTCAACAAATTTTATTTTGAAAAGAATTTTTGCATTGTGATTGTGGAAATATTGTTTTTGGGAAAGGATTTGATATTTGAGTTTTCAATTTGGTTTTGGGGAGAAATTTAAAGATGATTGAAAAAGGAATTTGAAATTGTATTGCAATTAGAGATGGTGTGTGTTGTCGAGAATGCATATTCTGCATTTTCCCTTAATGAATCCTTGTTCTCCCTTTTCTGTGATTTTGTTTAAGTTTAAGGATCTTTTGGAATGATAATTGGATTTCATTATGTCTCATTTGTATCTCCTTAAGATTTTGTGTGTGTATTAGCAAGATTTGAGTGTCCAAAACTATGTTGGGAGTTGTTCCCTGAGATTTGTGAGTTGTAATCTTGTTTTAGTTTGTCTTGGAGATGGTTGATTATTGTATTGGCTTTGGAATATATTTTTAATACGATTTTGTACCTATCCTTTCCTTAAATTGCATCTCCCTGAGTTGTCTATAAGTTCTGGTGAAGTTTTGTGCGCATCAGAGTGCAGTTGTGATTTGAACTAAAGAGGCTTTAAACTTGATCTTGAGTTCATCATAGGCTTTCTCAGATTCAGCCAGATAGTGAGTGAGTTCCCTCATACTATATTCGCCCATATCTCCTTTCAACTAGTTAGACTTATGGAAAGGTTGGCTCTGATACCAATTGATGAATCACAAAGGATTTATAAATTCACAACTGTGAATCACCTTGTTAGAGGTTTTACAAAAGGCTTGACTGGGCCTACCCGGTTAAGGGTTTCAGACTTGTCGAAGATATTAGTAATCAACAAGTAAATGATCTAGATAGTAGCACAAAATGCTTGAGTAGATCCTTTACCATTCCTTGTTAATGCATTTAGGCATTACTTCAGTCTTCTATGTTTTTCACCCTTAACCTCATGTCATGAGATATCTTTTCTTGATCAAAACATAATATTTTTAAAAACTTTGCACATAACACCTTCTCTTCTCTCATACAAAACCTAGACATAATGTCCTTATATAGGATCTTGATTTCATGTCGGTCCAATAAGATTAGACTACAATTTCCTAGGTACAATGCATCTAGACACTTTTGGTAACATGACACAAAAACATTGCCATAGTGTCAGTGGATGGTAACTCATCACACATTGCATGTATACCGGTTAATTACATATACCTATTACCAACTAACAAGTGAAGACTGGAAAACTGGAACATAGTCGTTCTGATCAAAAGATTAACTATCGCTCGGGGTCTTGTTCTGCTTGAGATCTTCATACCACTAGGGTTCTTCGGTCATACTAATATTGGAAAGCATCTTCTGCATAACACCGATAGTCTTCAACAAACAAATACTATACATATAGTACCGGTTAGAATAGATATCGATTGAGAATATGCAGTACCCCTCCTTGATCAACCTCTTTTGTATGTTTTGAGTTACTTCAGTGACTGTTCTATGGAACATTATTGTATTTTGATTCAGATATTATGCAATGTTATTTCATGCTTTATCTAGATTTATGGTATATGATTTTATGCAATATTTCAGTGCTTATGAGTAATGTTATTTTTATGGATCATTATCATGGACTGACACTTTTCCCTTATATTGCGATGCATTTTTATATGTTGTGTGTTTGCAAGTGTATTGGGATGCGAAGGTATGATTTTCCTTCACTCACTCTGGTGAGACAGGGAACGTCATGATTCTCCTTCATTGATGTGTGTGTCATGTTTGAATATATATATTGGTCTATATGCACATGTGGTTCTTTGGTGCAGGACATTACAGGTATCGGTAACAGGTAGGTACGGGGTATTGACTCCACCTGGTTTCACAGGTCTGAGCGTGCCTTATATATATATATCCAATGGGAGTGGAGGAGATAGTTGTACCCTAGCTTGACTACAGTTACACTCGTGTGAGTGTTGTCAGTTGGTTGTGTTTTCCCGTTTGACTGTTATGCGTGTCATGGTGCCTTGGTTTGGTCATTTGAGAGTTGTCATTTGATCTGTCTTGGTTTTGAGTGTTTCCGTTTATTTAAATGGTTATTTAATTTAAATGGATGATGCTATCTTGTGTTGGCGTAATCATTTAATTAATATGCTTTGTGATTATTGATTTGTTTGAATTAATGATTGCTAGATTAAATGGTTAAATGGCGTAATTTATTGTGTAAGTTGCATAATGTATTTTTGTGAAATAAATAAATTGCGTAGCCATTTAAAGAGGTTAAATGCTTATGTTGAAGGAGGCATTTATGGAAAAAGAACTAAATAAAGGCTTTCCTTTTTAATTTTCCATTTGGCCTTTTAATTTAATCATTGGAAAGAATTATTATTTTTGGGAAAGAAATAAATCTGATTGCCTTTTAGTTTTAAAATATCTAAGTTTGATTGGATGAAAAACTTTAACCTAGAAGCTTGGGTTAAAAGATATTTTTGGGCATCCATTCTGGGCATTCCCGGCATGAGAAGAAGAGAATTTTGGAGAGAAAATTCTAGAAAAACTTCTTGGAGGAGCTGGAAATTTGACCTGGCTGCAAGACTGGTTGTTCTTCATCTCTTTGTTTGCTAATTGCTTCAAGGTTGGAGGTTTCCTTCTTGTTTTGAATTTTTTCTTTTTAATTTTCAGTTTGCTTCCTGTGCATGGAAATTTATACAATCTTCCTATAGATGTTCGTGGAATGATTGAAATGGAAGAATTAGTGTTTATTACTGCTGGTTTTGTGAAATCTATATCATATGTTTACATTTAGGAAAGAAATGGTTCATTTCTCTATCTGTTGTGTGTTTTGTTCTTGGAAATTAATTTATTGATTTACCTCTTCTTTGAGAAGAAATAATTCTAGATTGGGCTTGCTGGGTGCATCCTTGTTTCTATTCTATCATGATTTGGCTATCTTTTCTTTCCAGTGTGTTTATTTCACCATTTACCTTGCTGGTGAACTCTTCCTTGAAATTTTGGAGATTGGCATTGTATGTGTGTGCCCATGAAATAATTCTGGAAATGGATGGTTCAAAGAGGTAAGTGTTACCTGTTCGAAGAGGTAAGTGTCACCGGTTCGAAGAGGTAAGTGTCACCAGTTCGAAGAGGTAAGTGTTACCTATTCCAAGAGGTAAGTGTTACCTATTCGAAGAGGTAAGTGTTACCGGTTCAAAGAGGTAAGTGTTACCAATTCGAAGAGGTAAGTGTTACTGGTTTGAAGAGGTAAGTGTTACCTGTTCGAAGAGGTAAGTGTTACCTGTTCAAAGAGGTAAGTGTTACCTGTTCAAAGAGGTAAGTGTTACTTGTTCAAAGAGGTAAGTGTTACCTGCTCAAAGAGGTAAGTATTACCTATTCAAAGAGGTAAGTGTTACTTGTTCAAAGAGGTAAGTGTTACTAGTTCAAAGTGGTATTGTGTGATGTAATGTGATTTTCATATGATTTTTATTATGTGGTTAATAAATTTATCAATGAAAATTAAGGCATGAATTAGAGATTCAAATGGTAGATTTGGAATATTTATTTGGAAATTGATTAGATGTGATTGCTGGAAAAGAGTGTTCTATTTAATTTTCAATGAATGATGTTGCAAGTGTTTATGATACTGATATTTTCAAAGATTGTCAGAGTGTGGATTTGATGTATTTAGTTGTCCTTTCATGTGTTTATTGTGATATTTGGTATGTGGTTCAGTCATCATGTGGTGGTTTAATTGGTACCTTTGACCAAGTGATATATGTTGGCTCCATTGTCTTAACCATGTAGTGTCTTTGCCTTATGGTTAGTCAAGAGTTAGTATATTCTTATTTGACCACTTGTTTTTGATAGTGGTGTTATGGATGTCTACTACACCATAGGGTCCTCGGGGAGTGACCATGCTTGTGTAGTGTCTTTTGAGAGAGTGGTTTTCACTTGGGGGTTGCACCCAAAGTGGTAGGCATTATGACCCAATGAAAGTCAGATAATAACTGGTAATCTAATGAATTGATTAGGTGGGTAGTATCATAACATTAATAAAGATAAATGTACCTTGTGCATAGGTGAGTACTAGTACAAGGCTCATAATGTTTTAAGAAGGCCTGGAATGGAAAACCAACCACCTTGTCTACATGAAAGGCTGGTAGGGTCTGCATAAAACTTAGTTGGAGCCAGACGACCAGGAGAGGTTACTAGGATAGTCAGCCAGGACCTATGGAGGCTGTACCAAGGTAACCATCTTAAGCTATGCAATGACACTCTCTCATTTGGTTCACTTGTGTTTTGTGATGTTATTTCACTTGTGTTTGTGAAGTTGAGGCACCGTGATTCTTGTGGAGTCTTATTGTGTTGTCATGGAGTCATATTTTTTTGTCGACCATGTCATGCTTATGCTTGTTTGAGGGTCCTCAACTATCTCCTAGCATGGTGGGGTGATTCCATTTGGGAATTACATGGTCAGGTCGTAGTGCCACTTCCCATCAGATGTTTGGATTTTTGCCTTCATGCAAGGATTGGTTTCACAGGTGTTCCTGTGGTTCAAGACTCATGCTTCATCTCATGTTTTGGAAGATTATTGGTATTTGTAGACCTATGTGCTTGTTGTATCATTGTAATATTGATCTTATGTAACCTTGTAATTGTATGAGATCTATCCTTATATGTTTATTGAGAAGCTATGTATTGAAAGAGAAATGTAATCCTATGTTTGGATATTTTTTATCAGTTCCTGGATGATGTTAGTAAATGCTTATTGAAGTGGAAATTATGTTGTATCCTTCCAATCTTTCTATGATGAATCTTTATTTTCTTTTGGCTTCTTGTGATCATTGAGTTATGATGCATATGTGGAATTTATGGTTTTGTGGAAGTTATTCTTAAAGTTAATTCTTCATTGGTAACCCTTAAGGAATTCTGGTGTAAGTCTTCCACTTGTGTTATTGTGCATGTTGTGTAAATGCACTTCTGATGTTTATACTTTTAAAAAAATAAATTGTTTCACCCTTGTTGTGGGTTTTCCTTTAGGGTTTCTGGCGGGGCATTACAGAATAACATATTCATCAAATAAGTGTGTGTCCATCAATGACAATCACAACTAAACATCATCAAAATACCAAAAATCTCCCCCTTTGGCATTGATGGTAGCACTTAGTAAAAATTTTGATATCCAAGTGTTTAAACAACAACAAAAAATGTCACGAGCAAGATTACTCCACCTAAGCATATACACTACTCCATTACAAGTATGTGCAAAATACTTCGTCAAAATTTGAATCAATGTGTACATACACTACTTCCCCTTTGCCAACAATGACAAAGTAAATGCAAAAGATCACCAGTTTGCATAATGAAAAGAAAAAATATGTGTTTATTTCAATAAAGAGTAAAATTTTTCAAAAAGAGATTTAAAGTTTTGCAGAAAGTCCTTCATATCTAAGGACCACAACTCAAGAAGTAAGGTAGAAATTTCACTCTTGGTCTTCATTTGAAGGATAATTCTTCCATCGCATCTATGGTGCTTAGCTCCTATGTCACAGAGATAGCTTCTAGGTTCATAAAACATTTCTAGAGTACCTGCAATTTAGGGAATAGGAGCAACTGAAGCTCCTACAAATCTTGAGTCCGATTGTAGATTTTTGAATCAAGCTTGGCAATCTGATGCTGATACAGATGAACAGTGTGTTCATAGGTTGTGAATGGATCATAGGGAAGGTTGAAGTTTCCGATGTACTTCTATAACTCCGTTTGTAGGAGTGAATTCTACTTCAGAGCATCTTCACAAAATAGGTGCGATTGATAGATTTTACTCAAGAGTAAGTGACCTTCACCCATAGCTGACCTTATATCATTTTTTTGTTTAACCAGTTTTGCCTAGTTGTCATTCATGTGTTGTACTAAGGCAACTGTAAGTGCCTTTTCATGACTTTTCTTTGTGGTGGCCTAGGAAACATCTTCAAGACATTGTACATGTTCATCGACTACTATGCAAAGAAGCTTGAGTTTAGCTAGCGAGGAATTGGTACTGGGGAGATTAGTACCAGGAATTAGATTGGAAAGGGTGTCAATGATAAACTAAATGACATCCCATTCTTTCTTTTTCCTTAGTTCTTCCAATGTTTCCTGCACTAAGTCAATGCTTCATAGCAGCTCAGTTTCATCAGCCGATTGGGTCAGACAGGCAAGAGTTAAATTAGTGGAGCTGGTAGAGTCGACCTGCTTGGCTTGATTGTCAGTTGTTTGAGGAATCTATTCTCCTTCTTTGGCTTTGACCTCTGCTTGTCTTCACTTTTCCTCTTCATCTTTTTCTTGGGCTAGAGAAGCCTCTTCTTTCTCCTCTTGTTGCTTCCTCTCTTCTTATCTCTATTTCTCCTCTTCCTTCTTCTTCACATTTTCTTTTCTCTTTTTTCTTTTCTTCTTCTTCTTGTCTCTTCTTTTCTGCTTCTTCCTTCTTCTTCTTTTCTACTTCTTCCTTCTTCTTCTTTTCTGTTTCTTCCTTCTTCTTCTTTTCTACTTGCTCTTATTCTTGTTTCTCTTTCTCTTCTTTCTCTTTTTGTTCTTTCTCTAATCTTTCTTTTGCATCTTCCTCCACATATGGAGTGGTTTCCTTTATGTCTAGTGCATCAACATCAATGGGTTCATTTTGTTCAGCTATGTTGTCAAAGACTTCATCAGGAATGGTTGTGGATGGATCAGGTTCCTATTCTGCCATCCAACTAGCTTCGTATACATTTTGCATGTTCACAATAGTTTTGACCTTCAAATGGGTGTCTTCTTCCACTTCAGAAGATTTACCTTCTAGTAGCAGAAGTCTTCTTCTTCGCATGAAGAAAATTCCTTTGTGTTTGTCAATGATTTCAAATAGTTCAGAATTCGAGACATTTGGAAAGTTTTGAGCAAAATTTTTCTCCCTGATGTCTTGCTCTTTTTCAATGGCAATGCACCATTTTTTATCCAAAAAATTAAACAAAGATTTAGGCATAATAGATTTAGTCTCAAAAGGTGACCAATCATTTATACATAGGTATTTAATGCGTTCTTCCTCAACATCCTCTTTTTCATTATCATTGAAATCATCAAAATAATCTTTTATGTCATCAAGAACTTTTCTTCTGATATTCTTTACGATGCTTTGACAATGTGTCATAGGTTTGTAAGAAGAAATATCTATGTTTACCGGTGTAGAGATTGTAGGTACATTATCGATTGTCTTCATTTTCTTGGTAGATTGCCTCATCTTCTTTACTTCTACCTCTAATTCAGAGTCTTCTAGATCAGGTGAGTGATTCCTGGTTTTCCATGTCCTTTTGAACACTTTTGCCAGAATAGCCTCTGGTATCTTTTTAGCAGGTGTCCTTTTGGTCACTTTGGGTTTAGCAGCAGATGTAACCGGTGTTGATGCTGATGGCACTGCTTTACCCTTTGTCCCCATTGGTACTTCACTAGATTTTATTCTCTCTAAATAAGTACCAGTCCTCTTCTTTTTGGGCTCCAGTGGTGAGGCTAGAAGGGTTGAGGCATATCTTGTCAATATATCATTTACCACCTCATAGGCTATAGGCCCAACTACATCTTTTTTGGGTTCAACTGCTTCCATTATGCATTCATCTATTTTGATGGTGAAACATATGTCATCTTCATATTCTTTAACTAAATCACCAGATATTCTCATTCTCTGGTTCATTTTTAGTTTGAATTCACCAAAATACTTGTTCAAAGTCTCTGGATATCCAGTTCCTACTGCTTGTAGACTCTCCTTTATTTGTCTGGTAATCGGTAGATCAGTTGACCATTCAACATCTCAGACTCTAGGAAAGTATCTTTGAAAGTAGAAAAATAAGCCAATCAGTAATTGACCAAAATTGAACCTTTGAGTTGTATCTGATTTGATCAACTTCAGGTTCTCTAAGAGTTGGTTCTTCATACAGGTACATAGATCACATTTTGCATCTTCCTTCATCATTCTGTAAGCGGCATGCACCACAACTGAAGGAATAGAATTTATTCTGCTAGCATAAAATATTATGTACCCAATTACCATACATGCATATTTTACCAAATCATCTCTAATGGTATTAACAGTCATTGCTCGTTGATCACTTACTGAACCGGTGAACTCTGTTATTTTTGATTTAGGGATCTTTCGAAGAACGGGTACTTCCCTAGTATTGCAGAATCCCATCACGACATGAATTGCCTCTAGTGTAATGTCATGAGTTCATTCAAGGTACATTTTGTCACCATGAACCCTACAAAGGATAATCCTGATGTGTTCCTTGGTAAAATCTTCGAGAAAGTAAACTGCATTATGCAATTTCTTCTTCTCTATTATGCTATGTTCAGGTTTAATCTTTTTATCATCTCCACAGAACAGACTCAGCTGGGAGTGAATTACTAGCGACCCTAGGTCTTCTAGTTTACAATCAATATATCATGTAAGATCGCCTTCGACAATGAATCCAGTGGGAATTTGAGATAGGGAATTGTACCTCATCTTAAGAAGCTCAGGTGTGTCCTCAGGTTCAGTAGAACTAGAGGGGACATTTGATGCAAATGCCATACTAAACTGATTCCAAATGATAAAAATGTTTCAAGGAGAAATATCTTTATTCTCTGAGTTTAGGGTTTGTTGATGTCGAGCAGAACACACTTCTCTGGACACTTGACTACCACTTTGACTTTCACACTGATAGTATGAAATGGTTGTAGGATTTGTACAAGATTCCTTTTTGAATTCTTTCGATCATGAGATGAATTGCTTTGGTTGCACTACTCAGCTTAAGCAAGGTTTCTCGAGAACTAGGTAAGTAGAAATGATGAAAAAATTTACTTTTAAACACGCTCCCACCTACCATAATAAATGCATCACTATTAGGGTTCAAACCCTAATTTTACTTTTTACTACTTCAGTTCTTTTGTCTGTTGATAGGTAACAACTATCGATAATAGTACCTTATCGATATACTCTGGGGGTTTCTAAATGTTTATACCAATATGTTCCCCCTAAGATTTTTGAAACTCAGTTTACTAATTTAGGGATTTCCACACTTGGTGCAGAAATTGGTTCATCATGTGGCTTCTCTTCAGATTTCTTTTTCCAGGTTTTGTTCATATCTGTCTGAATGATTTCAACATCAATTTTCCCTTTGGTGTCGATCGGTATGTCTTCTGATGGATTATTTCTCAGTCTACATGTTGCGGTGTGTCCTGATTTGTTGCAGTGATAGCATACCATTCCAGGTGTTCTCCATGGTCCGATATTTACATTTCCATTCTTCCTTCTGCAAGTTGCAGCAGTGTGACCGCTACCACAACAGATTAGACAGGTTTCTCTCCAACTAGTTGCCACTTCACAACAATTCGACTGATGGTCATAGGTTTGGTACTGGTTTGGGTTCCGATTTATAGGAGGTTTAGGGGTGGCTCCATTGGATCTTGGTGGATAATTTCCAGAGTTGTTGATAACTAACCTACACTCAAAAGTTCTATGCCCAAAATTGTTGCATGTATAACAATGACCATTAAATCTACCAGGTCTAGCCAGATTATTTTGAAGACAAGGAAAATTGTTGTAGGGCTTGCTCCTACATACATTGGCAGTATGTCCTTCCTTAAGAGAGTTAAAGCAAACAGGTTTAAACTTTTGCTTACCTTTATTTTTGATGTTGTCCTTAGGTGTTGATTGCTTCTTCATTGCAACATTCTTAGTTCCAGAGAAACCAATTCCAGTGGTATCTTTTGATGGTTTTACTGATTCCAGCTTTTGCTCTAGCTTAATAGTACTCCTATTGAACTTAGCAAGTATTTATTTGGTCTCAACAAGTTCCTTGGAAAGAGCATCATTGGTCTTCACCAAGGTTTCATTTTGAGAGATAGCTGCATTTAGTTCAGCTTGCATTTCTTCTTTTTCTTCTTTACCCTCCTGCAGATAGGCGGTAATGGTGCCAACTTCTTGCTTTAGTTTAAAGATCTCATGCTCCTTGTCCTTTACTAGATCTTCAGCTTTTCTCCTATTTTCCAGTTCCTGACTCATCCTGATAGTCAGTCCTTCTAACTCCCTCCTTAGGTTAGTTTTGGATTCATTTAGTTTCTCTACTTCTCCAACTAGGGCATCCATGTCTGGTTCATCAGAAGAGCTATTTTCGGTAAGTTCCATCAACTGCTCAGCAAGCTCTCTTCTCTTAACTAAAGAGGCTTTAAACTTGATCTTGAGTTCATCATAGGCTTTCTTAGATTCAACCAGATGGTGATTGAGTTCCCTCATACTGTATTATCTCATATCTCCTTTCAGCTTGTTAGACATATGGAAAGGTTGGCACTGATACCAATTGATGAATACTAAGAGGGGGGGGGGTGAATTAGTATACCAAAAAATCTCAATGAATACTTAAATAGTTTAACTGCTAACCAGTGAAGCAGGTTAAACAATAACTTGATTAGAACAAAAACAAACCAGATAACAAATAAAGCATTCACCCACAAAAGTGCAATCACCATAACACAAGATGTTTTTGATGTGGACACCCAAATGGGAAAAAAACCACGGTGAGTAAAACTCACAAGTCAACTATCTGCAGAATAGTAACCAGACCGGTTAAGGTCTTACAATGTTCTTCACCAAAATAGATCCTATTAGGAATCCAGATCTTTGTTAGGAGATAAGTCCTATTAAAGACTACCCTGTTAAAGGATTTATAAATTCACAACTATGAATCACCTTGTGAGAGGTTTTACAAAAGGCTTGACTGGGCCTACCCGGTTAAGGGTTTCAGACTTGTCGAAGATATTAGTAATCAACAAGTAAATGATCTAGATAGTAGCACATAATGCTTGAGTAGATCCTTTACCATTCCTTGTTAATGCATTTAGGCATTACTTCAATATTCTATGTTTTTCACCCTCAATCTCAGTCACGAGATATCTTTTCTGGATCAAAACCTAATCTTTTAAAAAACTTCGCACATAACACCTTCTCTTCTCTCATAGAAAACCCTAGACATGATGTCCGTATATAGGATCTTGATTTCATGTCGGTCCAATAAGATTAGACTACAATTTCCTAGGTACAGTGCATCTAGACACTTTTGGTAATACGACACAAAAACATTGCCATAGTGTCGGTGGATGGTAACTCATCACACATTGCATGTATACTGGTTAATTACATATACCGATTACCAGTTAACAAGTGAAGATTGGAAAACTAGAACATATTCATTTTGATCAAAAGATTAATTGCCGCTCGAGGTCTTGTTCCGTTTGAGATCTTCATACCACTTGGGTCCTTCGGTCATACTAAGACCGGAAAGCATCTTCTGCATAACACTGATAGTCTTCAACAAACAAAGACTATACATACAATACCGGTTAGAATAGATACCGGTTGAGAATAACATATTCATCAAATAAGTGTGTGTCCATCAATGATAATAACAAGTAAACATCATCAAAATACCAACACGGGTGGTTTGATGCCTTCTTCTATTGGGATGTTCTTCGTTGGATGATTGTGTGCGTGGATATGGATTTATATTATCTCATCATGTGGATGGATCTTTGGAGCATAATTTATGTAATTGAAATTGATATCATGTGTTTTTGTATCTTGAGAAAGATGTATTAGTAAAGGAAGCTATGTATTTAGTACCTTGTGGACATATGTATTAGGACTTGTAATACATTGATTTCAGAATGAGATGTATTGGATAGGATCACTATAAATGGATATTGAATGTGTACATAATTCCATCTTAGAAA
Organism: Cryptomeria japonica; assembly: GCF_030272615.1. NCBI lineage: Eukaryota > Viridiplantae > Streptophyta > Pinopsida > Cupressales > Cupressaceae > Cryptomeria > Cryptomeria japonica. The sequence continues at coordinate 68,009,627 of NC_081412.1, forward strand.
GGAATTAAATGATTAAGTGGTACGATTGGATTATCTTGTGTATAACTTGTGGATGGTAGTGGATATGTTAATGACCATGTATGATTTGATTGAAAGATATTAATCCTTAATGTTAGTTATCATTGGAATATGGAAAGGGATTAGTAGTTGTAGATTTGTATGGACTCTATGATTCTTCTTTATGTGGAACTAATTCCTATGGATTGAAATAGTATATTGAATTATGATGACATTGAAAAAGTAAAAGAGATTATGTATTTGTACCATGTCTTCTTATGTAATAGGATATAATGATGAGGTACTTGAGGTTATGATATTTTTTAGTCTGCCCTTTTAATTTTTCCACATCCAAAGAAAGTCTTCATTTTGTGACCTTTCTTGAACTTGAACCTTGGACCTTTCAAAAAAGTGGTTCAAAGTTCAAAGTTCAAAGTCAGTTTATAAAGTAATGGCTGTGTTTAATAGGGCGTCAATAGACTTTGTGAAAATTGTCGTTGAACTTGAACCTTTGAACCTTCTAGTTAGTGGTTCAAGGTTCAAGGTTCAAACATCTTGTATTGAGTCTTTTGTGAGTCGTGTTCATAAAATGCAAGTCGTTGTTTGGCAGAATGTTTTGTTCTCTAGTGCAGTCTTGAACATGAACCTCTGAACTACTTTTAAGTGGTTCAAAGTTCAAGGTTCGAGGATAGATAAGTTTGAAGACAAAGTAATAAAGTATCGGCATATAAGGGAATATTCTGGATTTGAATGATGAACCTCAAGGGAAATGAATGATAATGACATCCGTACTAGAGATAATCATGTTGAGGAAAGATATGAAAGGAGAAGGCATGCAAGAATTAATAAGGTGTCAGGATCAAATCCTCTCGGCACAATGGGCATGAATAATCTGACAGGCGGGAGTCATAAAGAGTCATGCAGCCGACATTTCAGGTTATGTTATAAGTCTGTTTCTTTGAAAGTAAATTATTGGCCTCTATTGTTTGCACAAATCAGTCAGTAGGGAAGTAGCGGCGGTGGTAGTTTCTTTCCTTAGCTTTGTGTGAATTTTTGGTTCTACATGAAAGGTCATTCTCACAAAAAGGATAAAGGTGAGCAGAAGAGTAGGGCATTACAAAGCACATGGCAATTGATTCCTATTAGAGTTACCTGCTCTAAAACCAGGAGTAAAAGAAGGTCCTTTCCTCCAGACACAGTAGTGGTTGATCTTGAAATGGATCCCTTTCAAGATAATCCAGGTTTAGAGCAACAAAATCTAGATGATGAGGAAACCAGCCAGCAAGCACAGGAAACCTTTCAGGTAGATTCTATCATGGTAATAAGAAATGAAAAAGATACAGGTACTGATTCTGTAAAGACTCCAGTCTCCGCAGGCCCAGTCTGGTTGGATAATATGCTTGGTAGAAAGAAGAGAAACATAGTCCCCGCATCCATTCCGATGGAAGATATGGTGAGTAAGTGCCTAGGAAAGACTCCCAAAGCCAAGAAATCAAAGACTGTGTCAAAAATTGATTTTGATGTTGATAGTGGAGATTGGGTGGCAGAGATTGCACATCCATTGACAAATGCCAAGATTGAAAATCCTACAGTTCAAGATTTTACTATTGAAAAAGTAAACATAGGGACTGCTACTCGAGCCACAGATGTTCTTCATCTTGAAGCTTCAACCAAGAAGATTATCACAAGGACTTGGAAAGATGAAAGGGACAAACATCGAATGAAGGAGATGTTGCACATAATGGCAGAGTACATTGAGGCAGTGAACAGTCCGAATCCTCAACCCTTGTCACAACTACCTACATTATTCTATCTGAAGTCCTCGGTCAATCAAAAAACATTGGAACAAATACAAAAATGTAGACTAATAACAGAGACTGTGATGGAGTGGTTGGAGAAGATGTGGAAATCTAGAGCTGCGTATTTTGGGAACCTGAGTAAAGTTCATAATGGGGCAATACAAGTAATGAAGGAATTGGAGACTGAAATAAGTAATTGGAAAAATGAAGAGGTGGAATGGGCAACAAGGACTACACAGATGCGAGAAGTACAAACTTACAGAGTTATGAAATTCCTAACTAAGAAACCAGTGCCAGGACTGGATGATAGCATCTTGTATGTCTCCCAAAAGAATATTGAATGGAGGAATTCATTGATAAAACAGGCATATGAAGAATTCACAAAATTGGCAGGCCAACTTGCAGAGTTAACCACTTCCATGTGAAATGAGCTCTTATGCATTGGAATTAAGTGCCTAAAAAGCGACAGGACACTAGAGACCATCGAAGTAATAACAGAATCTTTTGAGAAAAAGATTAACTATGTGAAGGAGGCTAAAGGCTTGGTCTCGGATGACCTAACTACTATCGCCAAGATTGAGTTGCTTCTCTTCATATGCATTGGACATCTGGATAGCCACTCTGATAAAGTTGCATAGGTTCACAAGGAAAAGGAGGTGTGGAAGCAGCGCATAGCACACATGGGGCTTCCACATAAGCCTGTTATCTAGCACTTCATTACGGTGTATTCTAATTGGATGAAAGAATTTGTTTCTTGAAATTGCTTTCATGTTTTCTAGACAATAGGCTCTGTTTTCTGGTAGTGAAAAAAGATAGTTTTATTTGGTAAATTTTGTTGAACTTCACGGGGTGGAAAGTTAGTTTTTCCGTGTTTCCCACTTTACTGTAAGCCTGGCTGTGGCTATTTAAGGGATGAAAAAGACTCTATTTGGTTCCGAAAGATTTTGGGGGAAAAAGGAATGGAATAGATAAAGATCTATTTTTCATAATGTTTTGAGAAAGAAGAGAACAGTTTTTATAAATAAAATTGTTGCAAGTTCCGTAGTATTAAATCTGTGAGTTTAATAGATTTGGATGATAATCTCTGTGTGGATTTAGTTTGAATCTGGAGTTTGTTTCTTTTCTTCTCATTATATGTGAATGCATTTAAAATGCTTTTCCCTTAAAAAAAAAACAAATGCTTGAAGTCTATGAACTTCATGATTAAATTGGTGTTGTTAATTGAGAATATATTCATTGTGTGCTGACAAGTGAATATAAATCTGCCTTTAAGTACTTTTGGGTAAAAAGTATGCAAATTAAATTACTATAACCAAAGCTGATTGAAAATCATTCTTTGTTGGGGAGCTGTACCCATATGCAGAGGATAATTATTCCTAAAATTATCCAACTGTTAGTTGCTTTTGTCTTTTAATTAATGGGCATACAGAGATTTAAGAATATAATGAATAAAAGACAAATCTGTTGACTAACAATATTTGAATAGAATAGTATGTTGCATTCATTATATGTATTGGCATGATTGGCATAACTAATGCAAATGAAGAATGATGATTGGACCGATAAAGGACTGTTTGTGATGACATTGTGATAAAGAGATTGAGATTGCATGATTGGATGACTTTGATCAATTATTTGTGTTTTCATTGATGAAAACTGATGTTTACTATGTTATATTTTATCATCTTTTTCTTTTTGGTCTACTGGAAAGACCTTACCAGTAAAGACACAAGAAATTGGGAATTAGCACCTTAACTGGTAAATGAGGAAACGCTTTGATTAGATATGGTGATTGGTGATGATTGAAGTGTTGTTGTTTGGAATGTGAGTTTGTATCATTGTAATATGTATCTGATAGGAACAACATCATGTTTTAGCTACTGGAAATCATGTTTATGATTTATGTTGTAATTTTGCTAGGGTTTAAGGACCGGTAAAGAATTCTCTTAACCGGTAATGATTTTTGGTTTGGTGGTGATCTAAATCAAGTTCAAATGTTTGTGATAACATAGCACAAACCACATGAAGTGTTTGAATGATGTTTTGGCACGTTTGAAGATGGAATTTCTTTGGAAACAACGAAGCGCTTAGAAGAGTGTTCTGAGGCTTTGACTTTGTATCAAATTGAGATATGGTTTTTCATTAAAAGGTTGTAATTGTCTTGTAATTGATTGTAATGATCCATATGATGATCAATGATGATCTATAATGAGTTGTAGAGATATGTGATGATCTATGTTGTAAGTCTTAGGGTTTTATAACCGATTAGATTGTAAAGGTTATTTAGGTCGGTATAGTTGATGTTTGTTGTGTCGGTGGTTTTGAGAAGAGTGTGAAGCCAAACCAGAGTGTGAGAGATCTGCTAGAGTGTAGCAGATTTGGAGTAGAATTGGATATGATCAAGTAAGTAGTTAAGTGACATACCCAGATCATTCACTATTGTTATCCTAACGGTTACAAAAACAAAATTCCTTAACTAGGTAGGTCCTAACATGCCTTACATTGTAAATCCCTTAACCGCGTAGCTCAACATCTGAGTGTTAAATCCTCTTGTGATGTTGATCCTAATAGGTCAAAGCTCCTAATAGGGCTCATCATCTAAATCCCTTAGCTGGGTGACTCCTAACAAGATCTGCTCCTAACAGGGCATCTTTGTAAGCTTCTAATTGGGCTAGGCTCCTAACAGGGTGCATTCCGAAAGAGTGCACAATTGTTGTGGGTACCAATTCCCACGATGGTTTTTTCCTATTTGGGTTTCCACGTGAAAAACATGGTGTTCATATGGTGAATGTTTTTATCTGCTGATATGTTTTACTTTCAGATTATGCATGTTGATGAACACTTAATGGGCAGTTCTGGTAAACAGGTCTAACAATTGGTTATCAATGATTACCGGTAATGGTAAAGAGTTTATTATTGGTTTATGATTGATTTGGTGAAGTTTTATAAGTTCAGGTTTTAAGTTTGAAATTGTTGTTAATACTAATTCACCCCCCCTCTCAGTATTAATTGGATCCTCTAAGATTAACACTTCATATCAGAGTGTTGGTCTTCTATGTGCAGAAATATTAACAGCTTGAGGAAAAGATCTTGAAGAAAGATGATGAAGAAGGAGGGTCCCAAGTTTAGCAAGGAAAACTACCGGATATGGAAAGACCGGATGAAGATATACATTAAGAGAGTAGGTGCTCAGTATTAGAATCATGTGATAAAAAAATATGTTGCTCCTACTACCAGCCCCTTGACATCGGATGAGCTTAAAGAACAACATGAAAACATTCAAGCCTTGGAAGCAATTGTAAGTACTTTATTTGATTCTGAGTATATAGATGTTCATAGATTAGAAACTGCATTTGAGGTATGGGAGAAATTAGAATTGATTTATGAAGGAGATGAACATGTACAAAGGGCAAAAGAAGAAAGTTTAAGAGGAAAATTTGATGACATTAAAATGGTTGATGGTGATAACATTGCAAAATATAGTCAAAGGATTAAAGAAGTTGTAGGTGGTATTAAGAGTGTTGGAGGTAAGATTGATGATGATGTTGTTGGTACTAAAATGCTTAGAACTCTCCTACCACAATATGCTATTAGAGTTTCTGCAATTCAAGAATTGAGATATATTTCTAAAGATAAAGTCATTGTTGATTCTCTTATTGGAAAGTTGACTGCATTTTAGTTAAACAACTTTGATAATAGTGGTTCAAAACCATTTGAATCTGATTTTAAAGCTTATGTACCCAGAACATCTGTGAAGAAAGGAAAGAATAATTGTCATAATCATGAATGAAAGTCTAGTCATGGAGGTAGCAGAACTGAGGATGATAATGAAGATCATCTGATGTAACTTGAGGCAATATTGGATAAAAGATTTCCTAGAGGCAGCGGTAAGTATAAAGGTAAATTACCCTTGAAGTGTTTTTCCTGCAATAAGATTGGACACATTGCTGCAAATTGTCCTAATGGTGATAAAAAGGAAAAGTTCAAGAAATTTAAAGGAAAAGGATAAAAACATTCCTATGTTGCAGTTGATGAAAGAGTAACTGATGAAGAATTAGAAGAAGATGATAATGAGGAGATAGTGTTTGTTGTTGTGAAGGAAGATCTGACTGATGAAAAGGCATTAGTGTCTCACATTGATAGCAATGATGAATGGATAATGGATAGTGGTTGCTCACACCACATGACCGATGATAGAAACAAGTTCTTATCTCTTGAATAATTTGATGGCGGTGTGGTAACCTTTGGTAACAACTCACCCTGCATGGTTAAAGGTAAAAGAACTATTTCATTGAACGGAAAAAGTAATGCAGATGATGTCTTTTGGGTTGATGGATTAAAACATAACCTTTTGAGAGTTGGTCAATTAAATGATAAAGGATATCTTCTAGAATTTAAAAGTGGAGTGTGTAGGATTCTTGGAAGTAATGAAGAATTGATTGCTACTGGAAAGTAGACAAGAGGTAATATTTTTCATCTGAATACTAATGTGAATAGTTGTTTGGTGGAAAATATTGAAGATAGCTAAGTATGGCACAAGAGGTTTTGTCATGTGAATATTGACAATTGATAAAGGTTAGTAAATCAAGTAGTGTGAGAGGTTTTCCCTAGCTTGTTAAACCGGATAATGTGTTATGTAAGGATTATCAGATGGGTAAGATTATTCCAGAATTGGTTCATACTGATATTTGTGGTCCTATGAGGCCTAAGAGTTGTTTTGGTGATAGATATTTCATGATTTTTCAGTGATGATTTATCCAAGATGATGTGGGTAAATTTTCTAAGAGAAAAGTCTGAGGCATTCAGTAAATTTAAAGAATTCAAAGCTTGATTTGAGAAAGAAACTAGGAAGAATTTGAAATGTTTGAGATCTGATCGGGGAGGAGAATTTACTTCTGATGAGTTTGTGAAGTTCTATGATGAATGGGGAATCAAGAAGCATATGTCAGGTCCTAGAACTCCACAACAAAATGGGATAGCAGAGAGAATGAATAGAACAATTGTTGAAGTTGCTAGAACCATGTTGATTCAAGGTGAATTATTGAAAATATTTTGGAGAGAAGCAGTTAGCACTGTTGTTTACACTTTGAACCGGGTACTTGTCAAGAGAGGTAACAACAAAACACCTAATGAATTATGGCATGACAAGACTCCTAATGTAAGTTACTTTAAATTTTTTGGGAGTAAATGTTTCATTAACCGTGATGATTTCATTGGAAAGTTTGACGCAAAGTGTGATGAAGGTATTTTTCATGGTTACTCTACAAAGAGTAAGGATTTAAAATGTTATAACAAGAGAACAAAAAGGATCATTGATAGTGCAAATGTGAAGGTAGATGAACTCTTTGAGAAATCTGATTAAACCACTAGATTTGAACCTAAGAAAGATGAGGAAAAACATGTGTTTATTGAACCGAAAGTAGAAAAGAATGATGAGAAGGAAAATGCATAAATAGGTGCTCAACTAGTAAATAAAGAGAGTGATGAAGAACATGAAGAAAAAGGCACAATATTGGAACTGATAATACCAAGATATGTCAGATTCAATCATTGAGAAAAACAAATTATAGGAGATAAAAATGTTGGTGTACAAATAAGAAGGAAAATCAGAGAAAACTCCTCTCTGATTTCAACTATAGAGCCTAAAATGGTAAGAGAGGTATTGAAGGATGATCATTGGATTAATGCTATGAATGAGGAATTGGATCTAATAGAGAAGAACAAGACATTGAAACTTGTTCCTAGATTGGAAGACAAGAATGTGATTGGCACTAAATGGGTCTTTAGAAACAAGTTGAATGAAGACGACAAGGTTGTGAGGAATAAAGAAAGGTTGGTATGCAAAGGCTATGCACAAGAAGAAGGAGAAGATTATGGAGAAACCTTTGCACCGATGGTAAGATCGGAAGGAGTAAGAATGTTACTTGCTTATGCTACATTTAAAGGCTTTAAGGTCTACCAGATGGATGTTAAATTTGCTTTTCTTAATGACATCCTTGAGGAAGAAGTGTACATAGAACAACCAGATGGATTTTCTTTGTTTGAGGATAAAGATATGGTTTGCAAGTTACATAAGACATTGTATGGATTGAAGCATGCATCGAGAGCATGGTTTGAAATATTGCAGGCACACCTAATCAAAATAGGATTCTAGCGTACCCGTGAGGACAATAACATATATCTTTAGACTGATGGAAACAAAGTGTTGATAGCTAAAGTATTTGTAGATGATATAATTTTTGGAGGTGATGATGATTTATGTATGGCTTTTGCTAAGGAGATGAAGAAAGAATTTTAGATGTCTCTTATTGGTGAGATTAAGTTTTTCATTGGGTTATAGGTCCAGCAATTGGATGGTAGAATATTTATCTATTAGAGTAAGTATGTAAATGAAGTGTTGAAAATATTTGGCGTGGAGGATTGTAAACCGGTTGGTACTCCGATAGTGATAGGTTGTAAATTATCTAAACAAGATGATTCACACTCTATTGATGAAAGAGAATATAGGTCCATCATTGGTAAGTTGCATTATATTTTTCATAGTAGGCCTGATATTGCACATGTTGTTGGTTTGGTTGCTAAATTTTAGAAGGATCTGAAGGAGACTCACTTAGAAGCAGTGAAAAGGGATATTTTGGTACTTAAAAGGCACAATAGATTATGCTTATGGTATCCTTATAAAAATGATTTTTATTTGGAAGTGTTTACTGATGCAGATTGGGCAGGAAACATTGATGATCGGAAAAGCACTACCAGTGGAGCTTTTCTTTTTGATATATCTGAACTGGTAACTATTTATTATGACAATACAAGTGCAATTAATATTTCAAAAAATATTTTATTTCATGCAAGAACTAAACACATAGAATTGAAATATCACTTTCTAAGGGAGAGAATACAAGAAAAACAAGTTAGAATGGAGTATGTGACAAGCAAAGAGAAGCTAGCAGACATTTTCACAAAACCATTATCGAAGACTACCTTTGAGTACCTTCAGGGGGAGTAGTTAGCCTTGTGTTTCAGTTGGTTAAGTTTTTTCTTTGATAGTTATATCATATTTTTGACATTGATGTCAAAGGGGGAGAGATATTGATGTGAAAAACTTAAGCAGTTGTATACATTAGGAAGTCAAATGAGAGATATATGTGTAATTTAGAGCTTTATAGAGATATTATTCAAAGGGGGAGTTTGGTCTTTGTTTCAGAACTTCATTGCTATATCTTTGAGTAGGAGATTGTTGGTTGTCTTCCATTGGGGGAGACTTGTTTGGCATTTCTTGGTACTTAGATGTTTTTCACATCTAGTGTTGCCATCAATGCCAAAGGGGGAGATTGTTGGCCTTTTGGAGGAATTGATTATGTGTTGCATTGGTGTTTTGTCATTGATGTCAACACTAGTTGTTTTGGATGCTTTACCGACACCCCTCTGATCTTGTTAGGTTATGTGGTTTCTAATTGGATTGGATCCAACATGATCCAATATGCTCCGGTATGATTTGGTTATGGAATTGGCTTACTCATGTTCATATCCAGTCAGTTGGTATTGGTTTGGTGATTGGATGCTATCATGTTTGCTTGGAAGCTTGGTTTGTGATTCTGACTAGGGTTTCACCGGTAGAGCCTTTGATGATATGCATAAATGGTGTTGGTACAGTTTTCGGTATGGATTCAAGATGCTGGTGGTGATCATGTTTGAGGCTTGGCAGATTGGGATCATTTCTTTAGCATGTGGACCTATATTGGGTCCCGGTTGATCTAGGTTATGGACCGGTTTAATATAATGTGCAGTTTGGACCTCTCGATGTGTTTTCAAGATGTCTTATGAGTTGGATATTATTTGTTTGGCCTTAGACTGACATGTTTTGTAATTATGTAATTAGTTTATTATCTGGTGGTCGACCTGATTGTTTATGGTCGAGGATTTTGTATATATATGATGTAAGATCTCATTGTAGATCATGGTCATGGCATGGGATATGGATATGTAATGTGCGAATAATGTAATATCATTCTGGCAAAGGATTTGGTTGATCATTGGAGATCAAGTTGGGTTTATGTAAGAGGATTTAGTCCTCTGGTATTGAGCTTAACCAAAATTGTACTCAGGCATAGAAGATGCTATCTTTGCAATTCAATCTTTTCTTCGGATTGTAGTCTAGATTTCTATGTACTCAGGGAGACTCCTTTTGTGATGAGCAGTGCAGTCTAGGTTGTTGGCCTTCCTGCAAGTGTAGGCCCCTCAATTACAATTCACATACTTACTACAAAAGTATTATCTGACTGTGGGTAGGCTTCACACCATGGTTTTTCCCTTTACCAAGTTTCCCACGTATAAATCTTGGTGTCATGTGGATGGTATTTATTCTCTAATTATTGTTTATGCTTATTTCATTTAACTGCTATTCAGGTATTTGGTTTAAGCATTCCAGTATTGATGTTTTGGGTTCTAGTATTAAAGTTTTAATTGCTAAATGTTTCGGTAATCTGAGACAACTGATTCACCCCCCCTCTTAGTTGTCTTCTAGTTATTTGAACTATCTAACAATTGGTATCAGAGCTTTGGTCCTCTCTATAGAAAGCTTAGCCACTTGAGGAAGATCCTATGGTGACTAACAGTTCAAGTATATCTGGAGCTATCTTTTAGAGAGATATTCCTAGGCTTGATGAAACAAAATACACAATATGGAAGATTCAAATGGAGACTCATCTGAGATGTATTGGGAAGGAGATTTGAGAGATCACACAGAATGGTGTTACACCTCATAACTTAGCATCTGGAAATCATCCTCTAGAAAACTTGGATAAGGAGCTTGAGAATGATTGTAGAGAAAGAGAACCCCTCTTGTGTGCACTTTTTGATCAACAAATAATGGTATTAGCTGACAAATCATCTGGAAAGGCTATATGGGATAGGTTCAAGACTCTTAATTAAGGTGACCCTATAGTGAAGATTGTTAAACTTGATGGTTACTGGGTAAGATATGAAAACCTGAAGATGAAAGAAGATGAAAGGATACTGCATTCATGGAAAGAGTAAATGAGATTGTTATGGGAATTCAATGTTGTGGTGGAACTCTAAGTGAAGATGAAATTGTTTCTAAAGTTTAGAGAGACCTACCACTGGCTTACAAGATGAAGGCTACTACAATTAATGAGTTGAGAATAATAGCTAATACTTTTGTCAACAAAGATACCTTGGTTGGGAAATTATCTACTTTTGAGCTTAAAGAATTTGGACCTTCTGGAGCTATGAAGTCTAAACCTACTTTTTATGCATCTACATCATCAACCAGTAAGAAAGATTGGAAAGCTTTATATGTAAAGGAATTGGATGATATGAAGAGAGAAGATGATGAGTTTGAGCAACTTGAAGCACTATTTTCTAGAAGAGTACCTAAAGGACCGACAGGAAGTAAGTATGAAAGAAATCACCTTTTAAATGTTTTGCATGTAATAAGATTGGTCATTTTTCATCTAGATGTCTTGAAAGGAATTCAAGATTTGAAGAGAGAGTTAGAAGATCATTTAAGCCTAACCCTTGATATCAAAACAAGTATAAGTACAGGAGAAATAGAGGCAAATCATGCTACATAGCGGATGAGGAAGTTGTTACTGATTCTAATGATGAACTAGTAGAAGACTCTGCTAGTGGTTCCAACAATGGGAAAGAATGGGTGTTCTTAGATATCAAGAAAGATGTTTTAGCATTGGAAGAGAATGTACCTGAAGATAAGTCACTTGCTGCTAAAATTGAAGACAAGGATAAGTGGGTAATTTACAGTGGTTGTTCACATCATATGACTGGAGATAAAGGGAAGTTTCTATCTTTCCAAGAATTTGATGGCAGTTTGGTTAGATTTGGAGATAACAAAGCATGTATCTATTGGTATTTCTAGATTGTTAGCATTTTGCATGTAGATTGCATTAATGATATGTTATCATTGATGTCAATTGAAACGGTGAATGATATTCATAATATTGCTGATGTTACTGTTGATATTAATTTTGTCTTGTAACCGGCATGATAAAATTTGTGGAAGATGTTGTAAATTGGTATATGGTGGTTTGTAAGTTGAACCGGTGTATAAGGTTAAACATTTCTATGTTATGTAAACCGGTAAACCCTACCAGTTGTTTTGTGTTAAATCCTAACCCATCAAGTTTGTTGGTTTATGTTGAGCGGTAATGATGGAGACACGTGTGATCATTGTATGCAGATAAGTTCAAATTGATTTGGCGTGTTTGTTATCTTGGAAATGAGCAAAGTGGATTGCATCAAATACATAGCATGTGATGTTACAAGTCTGATGAAGCGGTGATCATGAAGCGGTTGGAATTTTCTTGATTAATGTGAAGAGATTGTTATAATTTCTAATGGTCAAGATTGTACCAACTTGTTTATAATCTCAATGATGAGAATTAGGTTTTTGTTGTGTTACCGACCTAGTTGATTTGTATTTAAGGTCGATGAAGTTGTTTATAAAAAGAGTTGACAAAGTTCGCAAAAATTAGTTGGGTGTGTGATTGCCAAACTGGTGGATGGATTTGCAGTTTGTGTAAAGGCGGATTGAAGCTTAAGAAGGATCTCATCAAGAAGATGTGGTGCTATTTAGACAAATCAAGAAAACTTCTTGTTTTCTAACAATTACAGCAAAAATCAAAATCCCCTAATTGGGTAAGCTCTAACAAGCTTGGTTACTTATTAAATCCCCCAACAAGGTGGTCCATTAGTTTGGATTCTCAAATCCTCTAGCAAGGTTACTCCTAACAGGGTATTGTGCTTTTCATCAAGGCATATTTGTAAATCCCTTAACAGGGTGATTCCTAATTGAAATTAGTTCTTAACAAGACTTATTGTAAAGCTTTAACAGGCTTGGCTCCTAACAGGGTGAACTTCAAAAGAGTTCAGATAGCTATCCTTGTGAGTCTCATCTCACCATGGTGTTTACCTATTTGGGTTTTCCACATATAAATATTTGTGTCTAGTGGTGAAAACTTTTGTGGTTATGATCTTATTTGTTGATTTGATTAACTACTTAACTATTCTGATAAGGCATGATAATTGGAAGCATGAGAGATGAATATGTTAATATTTGATTAAGCATTGTTGATGTTTACAAGATTGAAGTTGTTTACTGTTAGGTTGGTACAACAGTCAAACCGGTTGATGATTGATTGATGTTGGTAATCTTTGAGACATTATCTTGACAGAGTTATCTATTGATAAGTTAATTTTGAGATTGGGAGTTTATTATCAGTTTTTGAGTATACTGAATCACCCCCCCTCTCAGTATTCTACCAGATCCTTATTCTTTAATCATATCATCAGTATTATCAAAGGAAAAGGAACTATATCATTGGATGGTAAGAACAATACTATAATGTTTATTTTGTTCAAGGTTTAAGGCATAATCTTTTGAGTGTAGGACAATTGGTGGATAAGGGATTTCAATTACAATTCAAGGATGGAAAATGCAAAATCTTTAATAGATCTGGTTTGGAGATTGCAACCGGTACACAAAAAAAAGGTAATATATTTCATTTGAATTCCAGTGAAAAGACATGTTTGATTACACAAATTGATGAGATTTGGCTATGATATAAGAGGCTATGTCATGTGAATTTTGATTGCATTGTCAAGATCAGTTCAACTAAGGTGGTTAGAGATATACCTAAAATTGTGAAGCCCTATAATCCAGTATGTAAAGAATGTCAAATAGGTAAATAGGTCAGATAAATCTAATGATGTTCTTGATCTTATTCATACTTATTTGTGTTGGCCTGCTAGAGTTAAAAGTTTTCAAGGTGATTTATATTTTATGCTAATCATTGATGATTATTCTAGAATGATGTGGGTTACTTTTCTAAGGGAGAAATCTGAAGCATTTGAAAGTTTAAAATCTTTAAGGCTAAAGTTGAGACAGAGATAGGATTGAAGATTAAATGTTTGTCATTAGATCATGGTGGAGAATTTGTATCCGATGAGTTTAATAACTTTTGTGAGAAGAATGGTATAAGGAAAGAATTTTCTGCTCCCTGCACACCTCAACAGAATGGAGTTGTGGAAAGGAAGAACAAAAATATCTTGGATGCTACTAGAACAATGATAACGGAAGCTAGTCTACCTCATATCTAATGGAGAGAAGAAGTGAGCACAATAGTTTATACACTCAACAAAGTACATATCAAAGGAGAAACAAGTAAGACACCTTATGAATGATGGTTTGGCAATACACCTACACTTAAGTATTTCAAAATCTTTGGTAGAAAATATTATATCAAGAGAGATGATATCATTGGCAAATTTGATCCTAGATGTGATGAAGGAATTTTTCTTGGTTAGTCTAATAAAAGAAAGGCATATAGATGTTATAAAAAAAGATTGCAGAGAATTGTGGAAAATGCTAATGTCAAGGTGGATGAGATGAATAGAAGTCAAATCAAAGTTTATGAGCAAGAACCGGTGGTGAAAATGGTTATATCTGAACCGGTAGCATCTTTAGCAAAACAAAGTGTTGAAATAGTTACTCCAGAAGTATCAGAATATTCAACAGTAGCTAAAGAATTGGGAAGAGGAACAGTCAAAATACTCCTAGGTATGTGAGATTGAGTCATTCAAAAGATCAGATCATTGGGGATAAGAACAATGGAGTGATGACAAGAAGAAGACTGACAACTAATGAGGTATGTTTAATCTCTCAAGTTGAATTGGTATCAGTAATTGAAGCATGTAAAGATGAATATTGGTTGAAAGCTATGTAAGAAGAATTAGATCAAATTGAGGAGAATAACACATGGACTTTAGTTCTTCAGCCTAAAAATAAGAATGTTATTACAACTAAATGGGATTTTAGGAATAAATTGAATGAGGATGGTAAAGTTGCAAGGAACAAGGTTAGATTGGATTGTAAAGGATATTCTTTGAAGGAAGGAATTGATTATGGTGAGACTTTTGCACCTATAGCTAGGATTGAAGTTGTAAGATTATTTCTTGCCTATGTTACCCATAACAACTACAAGGTTTATCAGATGGATGCTAAGTGTGCATTTTTGAATGGGGATCTTGATGAGGAATTTTATATTGAGCAACCTGATGGTTTTTCACTTTCAAATGATACAAACATGGTTTGTAGGTTAAGGAAAGATATATATGGATTGAAACAGGCACCTAGAGCTTGGTATGCAAGGTTAGAGAAATATCTTTTGAAGCTTGGTTTTACTAAGGGTAATGTTGACAGTAATTTATATTATAAGATCACTGATAATGATAATGATATACTGATTATTGAATTATTTGTTGATGACATCATTTTTGGAGGTGAAGATAAGCTGTGAATGGAATTTTCTAACAATATGGAGAAAGAATTTGAAATGTCTATGATTGGGGAAATGAAATTTTTCTTAGGTTTGCAGATTACTCAGACTCACAAAGGTATTTTCATCTGTCAAACTAAGTATGCTAGGGAATTGTTGAATAAATTTGGTATGATAGATTTTAAACCGGTAAGTACTCTTATGGTTATAAGTGAGAAATTGACAAGGAAAGATGTTTCTGCACTAGTAAATCCTACAAGATATAAATCTATGATTGGAGGTCTACTTTATTTGACTCAGACTAGCCCTGACATAATGAATGTTGTTTGTATTGCATCTAGATTTAAGAGTGATCCTAGAGAAAATCATGAGAGTGTGGTGAAAATAATTTTTAGATACTTGCAAGGTACATCTGGTTTATGGTACCCTAAGGATGATGACTTTATGTTATGTGCATATATAGATGCTAATTGGGCTAGAGATGTTGATGACCGAAAAAGTACTTCTGGTGGAGCTTTCTTTCTTGGAAAGAAGTTAGTTTCATGGATCAACAAGAAACAATCATGTACTTATTTATCTCCTACTGAAGCTGAGTATGTTGTTGTGGCTACTAACTATACACAAGTTTTATGGATGAAGCAAATGTTGAAGGATATCAAAGTGCATTGCACTGGACCGATAGTTATTCATTGTGATAACTTTTCTGCTATTGAGATATCAAATAATCTGGTTTTTCACTCTAAGACAACACATATCTATCAAGTATACCTTTGTGAAGGAGAAGGTGGACAAAAATGAAGTTAGACTGGTTTATGTGAACACTAAAGAGCACATTGCAGATATTTTCACTAAACCTTTTCCTAAAGAACCATTTGAGTACCTGAGAGATAGGTTAGGGGTTTCTGCCCCTCTGACAGAGAACTGATTGATTCTTTTTGGCATCAGTCCGGTGTGTACTATTAGAGATATTATTCATTTCGGCACTGATGTGGGGATGCTACTACTCAGGGGGAGTAGTTAGCATTGAGTTTTAGTGGGTTATGTTTTTGCTTTGATATTTATGTCAAATTTATGGCATTGATATCAAAAAGGGAGAGATATTGATGTGAAAAACTTAAGGAGTTGTATTCATTAGGAAGTCAAATGATAGATATATGTGTAATTCAGAGCTTTACATAGATATCATTCAAAGAGGGAGTTTGGTCTTTGTTTCAGAACTTCATTGCTATATCCTTGAGTGGGAGATTGTTGGTTGTCTTCCATTGGGGGAGACTTGTTTGGCATTTCTTGGTACTTAGATGTTTTTCACATCTAGTGTTTCCATCAATGCCAAAGGGGGAGATTGTTGGCCATTTGGAGGAACTGATTATATGTTACATTGATATTCTATCATTGATATCAACACTAGCTATTTTGGATGCTTTACCAGCACCCCTCTAGTCCCAATAGATTGTGTGGTTTCTGGTTGGATTAGATCTGACATGATTCAGTGTGCTCCTGTATGATTTGGTTATGGAATTGGCTTACTCATAATCATATTCAGTCAGTTGGTATTGGTCTAGTGATCGGATGCTATCCTGTTTTCTTGGAAGCTTGGTTTGTGATTCCAGCGAGGGTTTCACCAGCAGAGCCTTTGATGAAGATCTGTGATGATATGTATAAATTGTGTTGGTTCAGCTTCTGATATGGATTTAGGATGTTGGTAGTGATCATGTTTGAGGCTTGGTAGATTGAGATCATTACTTTAGTGTGTGGACCTATATTGGGTCCCGGTTGATCTAGGTTATGGACTAGTTTAATGTAACATGTGGATTGGACCTCTTGATATGTTTATAGGATGTCTTATGAGTTGGATATTATTTGTTTGGCCTTAGGAAGACATTTTTTGTAATTATGTAATTGGTTTATTGTCTGGTGGTCGACCTAATTGTTTATGGTCGAGGGTTCTGTATATATATGATGTAAGATCTCATTGTAGATCATGGTCATGGTATGGGATATGGATATGTAATGTGTGAATAATGTAATATCATTCAGGAAAAGGATTTAGTTGATCATTGGATATCGAGTTGGGTTTATGTAAGAGGATTTAGTCCTCTGGTATTGAGCTTAACTGGAACTATACTCAAGAATAGGAGATGCATCTTTGCAGTTCAATCTTTTTGTCGGAATTGTAGTATGGATTTCTATGTAGTCAATGAGACTCCTTTTGTGATGAGCAGTGTGCTCTAGGCTATTGGCCTTCTTGCAAGTGTAGGTCCCTCAATTGTAGTTCACATACTTACTACAGAAGTATTATCTGATTGTGGGTAGGCTTCGCACCATGGTTTTTTCCTTTACTAGGTTTTCCACATATAAATCTTGGTGTCGTGTGGATGGTATTTATTCTCTAATTATTGTTTATGCGTAATTGGTTTAATTGCTATTTTGGTATTTGGTTTAAGCATTCCGAAATTAATGTTTTGGGTTTCGATATTAAAGTTTTAATTGCTAAATGTTCTGGTAATATGAGACAAATGATTCCCCCCCCCCCTCTCATTTGTCTTCCAATTATTTGAATTGTCTAACAATGTCATCAAAAAATACTTCAATAATCAGTATATCATCATCAATGATCTTATAATATAAATTATTGTTAGCATTACCATTAGTAAAACCAAGCTTCAAAAGATATTTATCCAACCTTGCATACCAAGCTCTAGGTGCCTGTTTCAATCCATATAAAGCGTTCCTTAACTTGCAAACCATGTTTGTATCATCTAAAAGTGAAAACCCATCAGGTTACTCAATATAAACTTCCTCATCAAGATCCCCATCCAAAAATGCAAACTTAACATCCATATGATAAACCTTGTAGTTCTTATGAGAAGCATAGGAAAGAAATAATCTTACAACTTCAATCCTAGCTATAGGTGTGTTAGGTGAATATTTTGTCACTAGTGTACCAATGACAAAATATATAATTCACACACATCTATGTTGAGAAATTAATCTCTCCTCTTAGTAAGGGGAGTTTCCCTTTAAAATTTCTTCTATAATTACAAGAAACTTAAATATGTGGGTAAGTTTTAGGCATATAACTCTTTTTTTTCAGATTTTATGTATTATCCCTCCACTTTGTTAAAAATTTCTAACCTCCACTTTGTTAAAAATTTCTATCACTTTTGATACTCAAATAAATGAACAAACTAATCCAACAAATTATACCAAAAGTTACAATCAAGAAGCACAAAGTCTTTCTTGAATGTAATTCTAACTAAGCTAATTATTACAAATGATAGGAAATTTAACTTGCAGCTCAAAGTCTTCAAGCGTAATTTCCCAATCCTTAAAACTACAAGTAATAGCAGATACAAATCCTACCACTAATCACTTAACATTAGAAAATTTCCGTGATAGGGAGGATAGTGTTGGGTGGTTGTTAAGCGACTAGTATGTTTTCTTGGCAAAAGTTCCTTACTATTTTCAAGGTTTAAACACCAAGATCAGAGTGCAAATAGATCAAAGGAAGTCTAACAACTCACCTTGCTCCACCTCCCTATGTCAAACTCTTCTTCGCTACTCAAAAGCTCCAACTCCCTAGTTTGATGACATCCTTCCAAGGGCTCCAAAACCATGTTATGAAGCCAAACTCACCAAATAGGTTGAATTCATGTTAGATTGACCTATTTCAACTTGTTTTGTTGGATTTCATACTTTGTAACCTTCACTTGCTTACCCGATTTGAGAAAAACTTGGTTTTAGGCCTAAAACGGGCTACTAGGCAATTAGCCCTCCATTAGGGGTTTTGTGCTCACCTTGTTCAACCGATGGACTTCCAGAATAAAAGCTTTACATTTTTGGATACCCTTTTGGGAATACTTGAAGATTCATAAAGTTTCAGGGTCTCTTAGGGCTTCTCCATGACTGTCCCAAAAATGGGTGAAAAAGGAGGGCTTTGAAGGGTTTTGATGGTGAAAAACCAAGATTCAACCTATAAACCTCCAATATGGACGTGAGACCTTAGTGCCATCATAGTACTGACTATTTAAGCCACAAATAAGAAGATTTACACTTCAAAGTTTGAAGAACAAGTTTTTTTCAAAAAGTTGCTTATGAGGAAAATGCAACATTTTACAACTTTTCCAATTTTGCCTCTTTCAAACACTTCATTTGCAAACAAAACCAATGACATTCAACATGTAAGAATTCCTATCATTTAGAAACAAAAGGAATATTGTTATCCTTGCATACAAGCATTAGGCAATTACAAAAAATGGTTTATTTCACTGTCAAGCTGACTGTTGCTACCCCTTTGTCTTTCACTATTTTTTTTGTAGTTCACTGTGACTTGCACTTTCGTTGTTAGAACTCTTCACAAAAAGTATATTTTTGTGTTTCTTAATAAGGTTGAGTCTTCAATGGCTCTTTTTCCTTCATACCTGTCATTTAGAAGAAGGAGATTACAAATATAACTTCAAGAAAATGTAAAACTCAGTCCTAGTTGACTGGGACAGCAAATGGGCATTCCAAAATCTTGCCTCAAAGATCATTGATTGATCTTGGCAACTTCAAACTCATAGATGACATAAATAACACTCCTTGTTCTTGTTTTCAATCCATTAGAAGGAGGTACAACAACCTTACAAGCTCCAATGGATGATGGAGAGAAGGCTAATGAAAGGAAATTGCCTCTAAAACAGTGACTCACTATTTTTTACAATATTTTCCAAAACTAAACATGAAAACATTCTCCTCATGGCTTAGAAATCCTACTTGCCTTGGCATACAAACTTCTTCATCAAGGCAAGTCTGTTCAACTTTTAAATGCACTTGCTATAGTAGAGCACAACATTAAATTCCTTCAAGACCCTAGCCAAATGGCACACTTGCCTAGGGCTTAATGGCCACAAAAACTCCTTACACCTGCATTATTGAAAACAAAACATGTATTTACATAGTCTACAAGTTGACCAACTGGTTCTTGGGAAGCCATGAGCATTTTAGGACTCCAAGAAGCCAAGTTGGTCAAGCATCCTTGCCAATTCCTAGACAAGGCAGTGAAACTGTCAAATCAAACTAATTTTGCCACAAACTCAAAACTTGATAAAATAAAATGCCACCAAAGGGAAAAGTTTAGGAAAACATATTAGAATCAGAAAATGCAAGAACAGTATGGCCAAGTATAGCTAGTGTACGAACTGCTGTTCACATGGAGCCATAAACTAGAGAAAAACCAAACAAAAATAGTGTAAATTTGTAAAATGCTTCTTTTCTTTGAATGATCAACCCTTTCAATAGTTAAAATAGGAGATTAAATACCTCTCTAAGTTTTTTAACCTCCTATACGGATAGGTACATGTCCAAGGGCACTTAATTTTGACATTTTGATGCCTAAATGACAACTTTTGGTGCCTAGAAAATGCAAGATTGACCTCCAAAACTAACCATCACTTAAAAATACTTCTCATACCTTAAACCCAAGCATAAAACATTTCTAAAACCTTTTCAAAACAAAAACCACAAAAAAAAACTCATTTTCCATCATTTTGCCAGGCAACACCAAACTGACAACTTTGAGCAAAAAGATGAAAACAAGAAACCAAAACCCCATAATGAGTTCAAAACTCATCAAAACAATCTATAACAACTTCAAAAACATCCTAAACAACTTTCCAACTTAAAACAACAAAAATGAAACCTGAGATGAAAATGAAGCTGAGAATGAAGCTAGGTGCTCCTGCACCATACTCCCCCGGTGACAAAGAAGTCATGTGACTCCTTTGGGTAGAATAGAGAGAGGAATACTAGCCTTGGTGAAGTCACTTTCAAGTATCCAAGTGGCTTCAAAAGCTGGTTGATCTTTCCACTTGATGAAATGCTCAAGGTAGTCATGTCGTCTAGTCTTTTTGATGATCTTGGAATCAAGTACCTGTTCAGGAATGGGAGAAGAAGAAGAGGGGATAGATAGATTAGAAAGGGAAGTTGAAATGTCTGAAGTTCTCTGAGTCTCTTCTAGAATCTACCCCTTGAAAGGTACCAAATCTGCAACATTAAAGATAGGAGACAAAGAAACATCAGCAGGTAAATCAATTTTATAAGCATTTGGACCATACTTAGCCAAAATCCTGCAAGGTCCAATTCTTCTCATTTGTAACTTGGTAGGAACTCCCTTTTGCAATCTATACTTGTTGAGATGTACCATCATAAAATCTCCAACTATGAATTGGACATCCCTCTTTGAAGCATCCACCCTTGCCTTGACTCTTGTTGTAGTGTCCTGCAAAGACTGCTTAACCTTGTCATGTATCTCTTTGAGAGATTGTGCCATGTCTTCTATTGTCCCACTAACATGTTGCAAGTTAGTCACATCATGTAACTCAAAAACACCTCTTGGATGCATACCATAAACAACCTGAAATGGACTCTTACTAGTGGATCAATTTACACTGTCATTGTAGGCAAACTCTACCTATGGGATGAGCTGATCCCAGCTTTGTCCATACTCCTTGGTGAGACATCTGAGTAGATTACCCAATTTTCTATTCACCACCTCTGTTTGGCCATCTGTCTGTGGATGGTAAGTTGAGCCAAAAGATAAGTTAGTACCCAATTTCTTCCACAAATTCTTCCAAAAATGACCCAAAAACTTAACATCTCTATCTGATACAATGTTAGATGGCAAACCATGTATTCTGACAACTTCTTTAAAGAAAAGAAAAGCAATATGACTAGCATCATTAGTAGTTTTGCAAGGCATAAAGTGAGCCATTTTACTAAATCTGTCCACAACCACAAAGATATTGTCATGCCCTATTTTTGTCCTTGGTAAACCTACAACAAAATCCATACTGATGCACTCCCATGGCCTAGAAGGAATGGGAAGTGGCTGATATAAACCAGCATTAGTGCTATGACCTTTGGCCTTCTGACATACCATGCACTGTTCAACATACCTCTGGACATCTCTCTGCATCTTAGGCTAGTAATAAAAGCGTTGAACCAACTCTAAGGTCTTGTTGAGACCAAAATGGCCACTCAAACACCCATTGTGTTTCTCTTGAATGAGATTTTCTCTCATGGATCCTTTAGGAACATATAGCTGTCCTCCCCTGAATAACAAACCATTCTGCAATGTATAGTTAGCATACTCACTATGAAAATGATTCTCAAAAGCAAAACAAACTTTATAAGTAGCAGCAAAATCATCATCATTAGGATATAAATCTTGAAAGCAATCAATCCCAATACTCTTTACTTGGATCTCCTGAATAGTTAGCAATCTCCTACTTAAAGCATTAGCTACTTTGTTACATTGGCCTTTCTTGTGCTTAAGAGTAAATGTATATGCTTGTAGGTACTCTACCCATTTTACATGTCTATGGTTGAGTTTATCCTAAGAATTCAAGAAACTGACTGCTTGGTTGTCTGTATACACAACAAATTCCTTAGGAAACAAATAATGCCTCCACTTCCTAAGTGCCTGCACCAATGCATGTAATTCTAAATCATAAGATGAATACTTTTTCTTTGCATCATTCAGTTTTTCACTAAAGAAAGCAAGTGGTCTATTATCTTGACTCAAGACTGCACCTACTGCAAGATGACTAGCATCACATTCTATTGTAAAGAGTTTATCAAAACTAGGAAGGATTAGCACTGGCTGTGTAGCAACTCTAGTTTTGAGTAACTCAAACCCTTTATTGGCTGCTTCGGTCCATTAAAACTTGACTTTATGACCACCTTTTATTATATCCAACATGGTTGCACAAATCTCATTGAAACCTCTGATAAACTTCCTGTAAAACTAGGCTAGACCATGAAAACTCCTAACTTCATTCGCTGATTGTGGGGTTGGCCAACTTGTTATGGCTGCAACTTTAGATTGATCCATCTTAAGATCTCCATTGGACACAACAAAACCAAGATAGACTAGCTCTTGCTGCATAAAATCACATTTTTCAAGATTTATAGTTAACTACTCATCAGATAATCTTTGCAAAACAATAGCTAAATGTTTCAAATGCTCCTCTTTAGTCTTACTAAAAATGAGTATATCATCTAAGTAGACTACCACAAACTTACTGAGAAAATCTTGCAATACTTCATTCATTAACCTCATAAAGGTACTGGGAGCATTAGAGAGTCCAAAAGGCATAACCAACCATTCATAAGACCCTCATTTGTTTTGAAAGCAGTTTTCCACTCATCACCCTCTTTTATTCTTATCTGATGGTAACCACTTCTTAAGTCTATTTTGGAGAAATACCTCGCACCCCATAAACAATCCATCTTGGGAATAGGGAATCTGTATCTTATTGTGATCTTGTTGATAGCTCTGGAGTTTATGCATAGTCTCCATGTGCCCCCTTTCTTAGGTCTAACATAGTGGGTACTACACAAGGACTTATACTCTTTCTTATTAATCCTTGATCCAATAACTCTTGAATCTGTCTAGCTACCTCTTTGTTCTGCTCAGGACTCATCTTGTATGTTGCTTTGTTTGGCAAAGAAGCTCCTGGTATAAAGTCAATTTGATGACTAATGGCTCTGGGAGGAGGTAATGTTGCTGGTTGTCCATCACTGATGATGCCCTTAAAGTTATCAAGAAGTTGCTGCACTTCTTGTGGGATCTCAACTTGTTTTTTTTTCTTATCGTCCTTAGGTTTCACTACAAGTGCATAACCAATCCCATCTCCCTCTTTCATGGTTTGGACGAACTCTTTTTCATTGACTAATAACACTTTAGGTGCCTATGGTTTGTTGTTTTCTATCTCTTCACTAAGGGACTTAATTTTGTAGACAGTGCCATTCTTTTGAAAGGAATATGTGTTTTTTTCACCATCATGGTGTGCCCTTTTGTCAAATTGCCAAGGTCTACCCAATAGTAGATCGCAAGCATCCATGGGAAGGATGTCACATAGTATCCTATCCTTGTATTCACCTATATTGAAGTCTACCCATGCTTGTTCATTCACTAGGACATGTTGCCTCTTGTTTAACCAGGTTACCTTGTAGGGTTCACTGTGCTTCATTCTAGGTAGGTTCAATTTGCTAACTGCCTCCTCTGAGATAATTTTATCTGTGGAGCTTGAATCAATAACCACCTTACATACCTTGCCCAAGATTTTGCTCTTGATCCTGAACAATGCTCTTCTCTAAGACACTTCACACTTATGAGGTTCTTGCATCAATACTCTCCTCATCATTAGACTTTCACCATCTTTGGGTGCTAGGTGCATTGCTGGAGTTCTTATACTACTCCCTTCCTCCTGAACATAGTTCACTTTTTTTTCACCTCCATGGGAAGAACTAGGCTTTTCAGGACACCTATAAGTAGGATGACCCAATTTCTAACAGTTGTAGCATTTCATTATGGAGAAATAAGACCCTCTACCTGGGCCACTAGACCTACCCCTTCCTGGGTTGCTTGATCCCCTTCCCCTATAATTAGGTTTGCTCTGAGAATCCCCGCTTTGCTCTATAAGCTTAGATTCCCCCTGGGACCTTTGGTCTATGTGTCTTCCCCCAAAACTGCTTTGATGGCCTCGACCATCTCTGCCTCTTCCTCTACCTCTGTTATGCTGCTCTTGCTTCTTCCTACTCCTTTCCTCTACCTTGAGTGCAAGTTGATAGCACTTCTGGACTGTTGTAGGGCACAACAAACCTAACTCTTCCTGTATGTTCCTGTTGGAAATATGGATGGAGTAACTGAGAGGGGAGGGTTGAATCAGTTACCACAAAAATAAATCCACAAGTCCCTTAGATGTCTTAAATATAAACTGCTGAAACTCGGTAAATTAACTTATCAGTGTTTATTAAACATTAACATGCATAAAACAAGTAACATGAACACAAGTAACACCAGATATAACGTGGAAACCTAATTTTGGGAAAACCACTAATGTAACTAGTTACTGATTTTCACTCTTCTGAAGTGAGCCCTGTTAGGAGCCAACCCTGTTAAAGGTTACAAAACACACTGTTAGGTGTGACCCTGTTAGAGGATTTGATCACCCTGCTAGGAGTGGCCTTGTGAAAGGTCTTAAGAACAATTCAATCGAATTGTCACCTTGTCAGAGGATTTACAAAATGGTTGTTAGACCAACTCTGTTAAGAGATTTCGGTATCACTGCTACAATGGTTAGAAAGCAACAATGAAGTGATCTGAATTAAATACAACTTATCTTGCTGATACAGATCTCTGTTCTGCGCCAATAGATCCTTACTGATCACATATATCTTTTCTGCACCTCAAGGATATCACTGATCCTTTATCAGAATTCGCACATTTCTGCTCCTTCACATTTCCATACTTTTCATACTTCACCACACTTCGAAATCGCAACTTGATCTCTCATATATACCATTCAGGTTACCAAGTCGGCCCAATTATAAGTTAAGATGAATATTACATAGGTCGGCTACATATACAAATTTCAATAAATAAATATTGCTTCGGTCGGCTGCATAAACATTTCACTGATGCTCGGTGAACACTACTGATTCTTCGGTAACCGATTGAACTCGGTAAGTACTGCGAACCTTCACATATTCTTCGAAGACCGACTTAACTCGGTAAAGACTGTGAACTCGGTATAGCATACTGGAGTGCTAGGTAGACTCTGTAACTTGCTTCTCTTACCGTCTGAACTTGGTAGACTCTGTCTAACTGCTTTGCCGAACATTCTGAACTCGGTAGACTCTGTCTAACTGCTTTGCCGAACATTCTGAACTCGGTAGACTCTGTCTAACTGTTTTGCCGAACGTTCTGAACTCGGTAGACTGATATGACATTTGTGTAACATCAAAGACAATACACAATTAAACAATTGTATCCAACAATCTCCCTTTTTGGCATTGATGGCAACACAACATGTCATAGCAGAATGAAATTTGAAAACAGGTCTTTTCTTTTATGACAGCAACATGCCAACATAACTTTCCTTTTGGATAGAGAACACTCCTTCTTTCAATAATCTCCCTCTGTGAAGTAACTTCATCTTTGGATGGTAAAACTCTCCCTCTTTATCAAACAACTCTCCCTCTTTATCTTAATGAACTTTCTTTCAAATTTTAGTAGGATATGACAGTAACTCTCCCTCTTTGACAACACATGCCAAAGATAATAAGACTTTATCTGAGTTATAATGTACCTTTTGTACTGATTCATATGCAATATTTTCCTGATTATACTGCATCAACTAGTAGATTTTTCACTTAGGATGAGTTGATGCATCACTAAAACTTTTCTTTAGTGAATTTTAGATAGGGGAGTGACCCCTAACTTACCTCTTAGATACAAGAATGCATCCTTAGCCAATGGTTTTGTGAATATGTCAGCAATTTGTTCCTTTGTGTGAATATATTCCAATCTGATCTCCTTGTCCTGCACCAATTCTCGGACAAAATGATATTTTATTGCAATGTGCTTGGTTTTGGGATGCATTACTGGATTCTTGGACATGTCAATTGCACTTGTATTATCACAGAACATAACAATTGGTTCTTTGATTTCCATTTTCATGCCTGCCAATAGCTGTTTAAACCAAACAACATTTGAACAATTTACTGCTGCAGCAACATATTCTGCTTCTGCTGTAGATTGGGATATACAGTTCTGCTTTTTGCTTGTCCAGGAAACCAATCTCTTTCCTAGAAAGAATGCTCCTCTGCTTGTACTTTTTCTGTCATCAATGTTTCCTGCCCAATCAGCATCAGTAAATACTTTCAAATCAAAATTTCCTCCAAATTTGTACCATAATCCATACTCTTCAGTTCCTTTCAAATATCTCATTATTCTTTTGATTGCCGTCATGTGACTTTCTCTTGGCTTTGCTGAGAATCTTGCAACAATACCAACTGCAAGAGCAATATCTGGCCTAGTATGAACAACATACTGCAGCTTTCCAATCATAGATCTATACAGTGTTTGATCTACTTCTTGTGATTCATCTTCCTTGGTAAGCTTCAATCCAGTACACATAGGAGTTCCAACTGGTTTACAATCTTCCATACCGAACTTTTTCAGTATCTCTTTGATGTATTTTGATTGTGTAATGTAGATACCATTTTTGTTCTGTTGAATTTGAAGACCAACAAAAAATTTGATCTCACCAAACATAGACATTTCAAATTCCTTATTCATTTGTACTGAAAATTCTTTGCAAAGATCATCATTTCCTATGAAAATAGTATCATCTACAAATATTTCTGCTAAGACAATTTTGTTATCTGATCCTTCCTTGATATACAAGCTACTGTTATCATTAGTTCTTTGAAATCCAATTTGAATAAGATAGTTATGCAATCTTTCATACCATGCTCTAGGGGCTTGTTTCAGACCATACAATGCTTTATGTAATTTGCAGACCATGTCCTTCTTTTGTGGATCAACAAAACCTTCAGGTTGTTCAATATAAACCTCTTCATCCAATATACCATTAAGAAATGCAGATTTAACATCCATCTGATAAACTTTGAATCCTTTGAAGGCGGCATATGCAAGTAAGGTTCTAACTCCTTCCAATCTTGCAACAGGAGCAAAAGTTTCTCCATAGTCTATTCCTTCTTGTTGAGCATATCCTTTGCATACTAGTCTTGCTTTGTTTCTTGAAACTTTTTCATCTTCATTCAGTTTATTTCTGAATACCCACTTAGTTCCAATGACATTTTTATCCTTAGGTCTGGGTACAAGAGTCCATGTCTTGTTTTTCTCTATCTGTTCTATCTCTTCTTTCATAGCCTCTGTCCAACTATCATTTCCCAATGCATCTTTGACATTTCTAGGTTCAAAATCAGCAAGTAAAGAAGTACTTTTCAACTTACCTCTTGTCATGGTTCCTTCAGATTTGTCTCCAATGATCTGATCTGCTGAGTGATGTCGTCTGACATACTCGGCTAATACAGGTTTCTTGCCTTTAGAATGAATTTCATCATTGTCCTCTTGGTCCGGCTCGGTAAATATTGGCTCGGTTTCTTCAAACTCAGTAGACACTGGTTCTGGTTCATCAGACTCGATAGATACTGGCTCGGTTTGCTCTTTCTGTAACTCGGTTACTGATGACTCGGGAGTAGAAGATTCCTGATTTGCAGATGTATCTGGTATTGTATCAGGTTCAATAGACACAAATCTTCTATAATCTTCTAGTTCTCTTTTGCTTTCTTCTTCAGATCTTTCTGCAAACTCATCAACTTTCACATGTGCACTTTCTATAACTTTATGAGTAGACAAGTTCAAACATCTATATGCTTTACTCTTGCAAGAATATCCGAGGAATATACCTTCATCACCTTTCACATCAAATTTTCCTTTTCTAGATTCTTTCAAAATGTAACATTTACTTCCAAATACTTTTAGGTAACTTACATTAGGTTTGTAGCCATACCATAATTCATAGGGGGTTTTGAATGAGTCCTTCTTCAGCTGTACTCGGTTCAAGGTATGAACAGCAGTACTGATAGCTTCCTTCCAGTATTTGATAGCAATATTATTTTCAATCATTAAGGTTCTTGCACAATCCATGATAGATCTGTTCTTTCTTTCAGCTATTCCATTTTGCTCAGGAGTTCTAGGGGCTGATACTTGTCTTTTGATTCCTCTTTCAATGCAAAAGTTATTGAATTCATGAGAGATAAATTCACCACCTCTGTTTGACCTTAGACATTTAAGTCTTTTACCTGTTTCTTTTTCTACTCTAGCCAAATACCATTTGAACTTTTCAAATGCTTCTGATTTGTTCCTTAAATACATGACAGTCATCATTCTTGAGTAATCATCAACAAAAAGAATGAAGAACTTTTCTCTAGTATAACTTTCAGTTCCTATGGGTCCACATAAATCAGTATGCACAATTTCTAATATATCTTTAGATTGATAGTTTTTGCTTTTGAAACTAGTCTTTCCCATCTTTCCAATTTGACAATTCTTACATAGACCGACCTCAGGTTTCTTTATATCTGGAATACCTCTTACTTTTCTGAATTTACTTATTTTCACTAGGTTATCAAAATTTACATGACATAACCTTTTGTGCCATAACCAACTTTCTTCAACTTGAGCAATAAAACATGAATTTTCACTTGTTTCAAGTCGGAACAAATTACCTTTTGTTTGAGTGCCTGATGCAATCAGCTTTCCTTGATTATTTAGCAGTTTGGCCTTTCCATGCGTGAATTCCACCTTGAGTCCACTATTAAGTAGCTGTGCCACACTCATCAAGTTGTGATTGAGACCTTCAACCCAGTAGGCATCATCAAATACAAGTTCTTTGGTTATAGGGATTCTACCTCTTCCTTTTATGTAGCGAGGTTCATTATTACCAAACCTTACACTACCTCCTTCATAGTCTATCAGATGTTCAAACTTGGTTTTATCACCAGTCATATGATGAGAGCAACCACTGTCTATGATCCAAGTATCATTTTTGCTTATATGAGAAATAAGTGCCATCTTATCTTTCTCATCATTATCAGAATCATCTCTTATAGCAATATAAACAATTTCATCTTCACTATTATCAGAATCCTTAGCCATAAAGCATGTTTTCTTACCTTTGAATGATTTGTAGTCCTTTTTGCCATTCCATTTGTGATCTTTCTTCTCATCTTTGCTCTGCTTGTTTGGGCATCTAGCAGCAATATGACCGACTTCATCACATGAAAAACAGATTAGAGGAACTTTGCCTCTGTATTTTCCTCTGCCTTTGGAATATTTCTTTGCTAGAAGAGCTTCAATTATTTCAAGATCACTGTCTGAACTTGGTTCTAATTCATCTTCACTTTCTGACCGAGATTCCTTTTTCTTTTTGCCTTTCTCCTTGAGTGAAACCTTAGCTTCAAATGTTGATTCCATGTTTTTGGAAGCTGGAACATAGTTGTCATAGTTGTCTAACTCAAATGCAGTTAATCTTCCAACTATGGCCTCTAAATTTATCTTGTGATTTGCTTCACATCTTCTTTCCTGAATTGTAGAAACTCTGATTGCATAAATGGGTAGTAATGTTCTGAGAACTTTGCTTATGACTGTTTCCTCTGAGATATCACCTTCAGAAGCTTTGATTGCACTGACACTGGCTTTGACTCTTTCAACATATTTTGCAATATTTTTATCCTCACTCATTTTTAATTGATCAAACTGTCCTCTCAAGCTTTCTGCTTTAGCTCTTCTCACATTGTCATCACCACCATAGATATCTTTCAGCTTGTTCCATATTTCAAATGCAGTTTTGCAATCTTTGACATCATCAAACTCTTCATAGCTTAGGGCAGATGCAATGTCTATCATCATGGTGTTATGAGTCTTCTTTGCAGCAATATCAGCAACAGTTAGTGTACCAGTGGGTGTCACATATTCTGTGTCAAGATGTGTCAATCCTGTATCTCCAATGGAAGCCAAATGGAGTCTCATGAGACCTTGCCATGCTGAAAAGTTATTTCTGTTTAGCCTTGGAATTTCCCTCTTGTAAGACATCTTGATCTTTAGCTTAGATCCTTGAAATCTTTTCTATAAGCACCGAAAGCTCTGATACCAATTGTTGGAAATATGGATGGAGTAACTGAGAGGGGAGGGGTGAATCAGTTACCACAAAAATAAATCCACAAGTCCCTTAGATGTCTTAAATATAAACTGCTGAAACTCGATAAATTAACTTATCAGTGTTTATTAAACATTAACATGCATAAAACAAGTAACATGAACACAAGTAACACCAGATATAACGTAGAAACCCAATTTTGGGAAAACCACCAATGTAACTAATTACTGATTTTCACTCTTCTGAAGTGAGCCCTGTTAGGAGCCAACCCTGTTAAAGGTTACAAAACACACTGTTAGGTGTGACCCTGTTAGAGGATTTGATCACCCTGCTAGGAGTGGCCTTGTGAAAGGTCTTAAGAACAATTCAACCGAATTGTCACCTTGTCAGAGGATTTACAAAATGGTTGTTAGACCAACTCTGTTAAGAGATTTCGGTATCACTGCTACAATGGTTAGAAAGCAACAATGAAGTGATCTGAATTAAATACAACTTATCTTGCTGATACAGATCTCTGTTCTGCGCCAATAGATCCTTACTGATCACATATATCTTTTCTGCACCTCAAGGATATCACTGATCCTTTATCAGAATTCGCACATTTCTGCTCCTTCACATTTCCATACTTTTCATACTTCACCACACTTCGAAATCGCAACTTGATCTCTCATATATACCATTCAGGTTACCAAGTCGGCCCAATTACAAGTTAAGATGAATATTACATAGGTCGGCTACATATACAAATTTCAATAAATAAATATTGCTTCGGTCGGCTGCATAAACATTTCACTGATGCTCGGTGAACACTGTTGATTCTTCGGTAACCGACTGAACTCGGTAAGTACTGCGAACTCGGTATAGACTGACTTTCCTTCACATATTCTTCGAAGACCGACTTAACTCGGTATAGCATACTGGAGTGCTAGGTAGACTCTGTAACTTGCTTCTCTTACCGTCTGAACTCGGTAGACTCTGTCTAACTGCTTTGCCGAACATTCTGAACTCGGTAGACTCTGTCTAACTGCTTTGCCGAACATTCTGAACTCGGTAGACTCTGTCTAACTGCTT
This sequence comes from Cryptomeria japonica, assembly GCF_030272615.1. NCBI lineage: Eukaryota > Viridiplantae > Streptophyta > Pinopsida > Cupressales > Cupressaceae > Cryptomeria > Cryptomeria japonica. Next base: position 68,041,322 of record NC_081412.1, read on the forward strand.
TGCCGAACGTTCTGAACTCGGTAGACTGATATGACATTTGTGTAACATCAAAGACAATACACAATTAAACAATTGTATCCAACAGTTCCATCTCAAACCATTGAGATACCTAGCAACCTTGACATTCTCATCCTCTTAGATCTTTGACCTAAGGCATAGCTTCTGAAACCTCGGTGTAGGTGCTAACATCTAATTCTTTTTGCCTAAGGTTTTGCCTTCTCCTATGGAGCTGTATTTCATAGTCCTCTAGAATGTAAGCCTCTCTGATCTTGGAAAACATTCCCTTCCAAGTTGCTATGGGACTTTTACCCTCTTTCTCACATTCATCCTGAATGAACTTCCACCATGTTAAGGTAGCTCGTCTCAACTTGGACTTAGCCACCTTCACTTTCTAGGCCTCTGTCACACCATCACACTCAAAATGGTTCTCAAGCCCCTCAATCCACTCTATGACCACTTCTGGGTCCATTTTACCACTGAATAGTAGGACTCCTTCTAGTGTTCTCCCACTCATAGCCTTCAAGGCTTTCAAAAAGGGTTCATTCTCTATCACGGGGTTTGGTATAGGGGTCTCATCCTCTATAGCTAATAGCTTACCCTTACCTTATGTTCCCTCTATCTTATTGTTGGCTTCATCTGCCTTCACTTCTACTTCACCCAACTTCTGTTCTAAGAGGTCTAGCTTCACTCTAAGTAACCTATTTTCTTCTTCCTGGTCTTCCACTTTCTTTGCTAGTTCTGCATTTGTCACCATGGTTGTCAAATTGCTACTTCTTCCCAAGTGTAGCTGTGCTCTGATACCACTATGATAGGGAGGATAGTGTTGGGTGGTTGTTAAGCGGCTAGTATGTTTGCTTGGAAAAAGTTCCTTACTATTTTCAACATTTAAACACCAAGGTCAGAGTGCAAATAGATCAAAGGCAGTCTAACAACTCACCTTGCTCCACCTTCCTATGTCAAACTCTTCTTGGCTACTCAAAAGCTCCAACTCCCTAGTTTGATGACATCCTTCCAAGGGCTCCAAAACCATGTTATGAAGCCAAACTCACCAAATAGGTTGAATTCATGTTAGATTGACCTATTTCAACTTGTTTAGTTGAATTTCATGCTTTGTAACCTTCACTTGCTTACCCGATTTGACAAAAACTTGGTTTTAGGCCTAAAACGGGCTACTAGGCAATTAGCCCTCCATTAGGGGTTTTGTGCTCACCCTGTTCAACCGATGGACTTCTAGAACAAAATCTTTACATTTTTGGATACCCTTTTGGGAATACTTGAAGATTCATAAAGTTTCAGGGTCTCTCAAGGCTTCTCCATGACTGTCCCAAAAATGGGTGAAAAAGGAGGGCTTTGAAGGGTTTTGATGGTGAAAAACCAAGATTCAACCTATAAACCTCCAATATGGACGTGAAACCTTAGTGCCATCATAGTACTGACTATTTAAGCCACAAATAAGAAGATTTACACTTCAAAGTTTGAAGAACAAGTTTTTTTCAAAAAGTTGCTTATGAGGAAAATGCAACATTTTACAACTTTTCCAATTTTGCCTCTTTCAAACACTTCATTTGCAAACAAAACCAATGACATTCAACATGTAAGAATTCCTATCATTTAGAAACAAAAGGAATCTTGTTATCCTTGCATACAAGCATTAGGCAATTATAAAAAATGGTTTATTTCACTGTCAAGCTGATTGTTGCTACCCCTTTGTTTTTGTGTTTCTTAATAAGGTTGAGTCTTCAATGGCTCTTTTTCCTTCATACCTATCATTTAGAAGAAGGAGATTACAAATATAACTTCAAGAAAATGTAAAACTCAGTCCTAGTTGACTGGGACAACAAATGGGCATTCCAAAATCTTGCCTCAAAGATCATTGATTGATCTTGGCAACTTCAAACTCATAGATGACATAAATAACACTCCTTGTGCTTGTTTTCAATCCATTAGAAGGAGGTACAACAACCTTACAAGCTCCAATGGATGATGGAGAGAAGGCTAATGAAAGGAAATTGCCTCTAAAACAGTGACTCACTGTTTTTTACAATATTTTCCAAAACTAAACATGAAAACATTCTCCTCATGGCTTAGAAAGCCTCTTTTCCTTGGCATACAAACTTCTTCATCAAGGCAAGTTTGTTCAACTTTTAAATGCACTTGTTATAGTAGAGCAAAGCATTAAATTCCTTCAAGACCCTAGCCAAATGGCACACTTGCCTAGGGCTTAATGGCCACAAAAACTCCTTACACCTGCATTCTTGAAAACAAACATGTATTTACATAGTATACAAGTTGACCAACTGGTTCTTGGGAAGCCATGAGCATTTTAGGACTCCAAGAAGCCAAGTTGGTCAAGCATCCTTGCCAATTCCTAGACAAGGCAGTGAAACTGTCAAATCAAACTAATTTTGCCACAAAACCAAAACTTGATAAAATCAAATGCCACCAAAGGGAAAAGTTTAGGAAAAAATATTATAATCATAAAATGCAAGAATAGTATGGCCAAGTACAGCTGGTGTACGGACTGTTGTTCACATGGAGCCAAAAACTAGAGAAAAACCAAACAAAACTAGTGTAAATTTGCAAAATGCTTCTTTTCTTCAAATGATCAACCCTTACAATAGTTAAAATAGGAGATTAAATACCTTTCCAAGTTGGTTAACCTCCTGTATAGATAGTTACATGTCCAAGGGCACTTAATTTTGACATTTTGATGCCTAAATGACAACTTTTGGTGCCTAGAAAATGCAAGATTGACCTCCAAAACTAACCATCACCTAAAAATACTTCTCATACCTTAAACCCAAGCATAAAATATGTCGAAAACCTTTTCAAAACAAAAACCACAAAAAAAAACTCATTTTTCCATCATTTTGCTAGGCAACACCAAACTGGCAACTTTGAGCAAAAAGATGAAAACAAGAAACCAAAACCCCATAATGAGTTCAAAACTCATCAAAACAATCTAGAACAACTTCAAAAACATCCTAAACAACTTTCCAACTTAAAACAACAAAAATGAAACCTGAGATGAAAATGAAGCTGAGAATGAAGCTAGGTGCTCCTGCACCATTCCCAAATATATTGTTAGCTCAAAGTCTACTCAACACACTTGTAAATCTCTTTCAATAACATAGACAAATTTGCAACAAAGTTCTAATATATATAAGAACAATTGTCAGAACTAAACATAGGAGTAATTCCAATCACAACCACAATCTTCTACTCACTCAAAGTTGAGGTCTAATTGATTGGTTTCTTATATTACTTTGAATCCAATTTTACATCCAGAAATCTCAAAGTCTTAGTTGGCACAAATTTTTGGCAGACTTTTGCTAAGCATATCAAAGATTAATATTTACAAATGAGGCTCCTCTATATATAGGAGAGAAAAGGAGAAAAAGGTGGGCACAATTGACTAATTCAACTACACAGTCCCACTTGACTACAACTACAACATAAAGGGAATATGTAGCTGCGAGAAAACTTACAGCATCTAAAAATGTATCCACATGAAAAAATAAGTGTCAAAAAGAGAGCACTTTATTCATCTTTCTCCTCCTCATTGGATTGAAATTATTCAAATTTAGCCAAGATGGATCTCATCTTAGCTTCATCTGGTAGGGCAATGGAACTAGATATGGAATTGATCCGACATATAGTATTTCCTATCTTCGCATGTTGCTTCTTTCCATCCTTGAGCAAAGAGGCAAGCAACTCTAAACCAACCTATATTTCAAGAAGTTTATCAAAGGTGTCAAAGTGAAGTCTTGCTCTCTCTAATGTGAGATCAGAGAGTGGAATTCCTCGATGAGGGTATCACTTGAGACCAATTCCTGATTATCCTATTAGAATAACCGATGGACAACTAAGAGAGGGGGTGAATTAGTTATCAACAAATTATATTAATCAAACCACTTTATAACATTTAACCAAAGCACATAAACATTAAATATCAGAATAGCAGAAACAGATACTGGTAAGTAATAAAACTTAAGAATGAAATAGAGAATCAACACAATGCAACCATACCACAAAACACCTTGATTTATACATGGAAAACCCGGTTAAGGGAAAAACCACAGTGGGAAGCCTACCCACAGTCAAATGATACTTATGGAGAAAGTATGTGATACAATAAGGGGCTTGCACATGTAGGGGGGAACACTGCCTAGAGCGTATTGCTCATTACAAAGGAGTCTCACTGACTACAAAGAGGTTATAACCACCTCAATATAATTGGACAACAATCCAAAAGAATGAACTGCCAATGATAGCATCTACCATGCCTGATTACAGTCTTGATTAAGCTCAATACCAGACGCATTTGACCTCTTACATAAACCCAATTCGATCACCTATGATTTACCAAGTCGCCTTCGCATATGATATTTCATTCCATGACCATTACTACCGTGATCTACAATGAGATCTTACCTCAATTTATACAAACCCTAAGGCCTAAACCAATTAGGTCGGCCACCTAAAATATATTACAATAAGATCATTACATACATCCACATTACAATGATATACCATGTCCGCTTTAGACCAAAACAACATTAACCAATCCATAAATCATCCCAGTAACGTGTAGAGAACATGTAACATGATACAAGTCCATAATCTGGACCCAAATAGATTCACCACGCCAAAGTGATATCTCCAATCAGTCAAGACATGAGCAAAGATCACCTTCTGCATCCTGAATTCCATCTAGAAGCTGCACCAACACCACTTATGCATCCTGTCAAAGATTATCAATAAAATCTCTACCGGTAAAACCTTAAACCCTTAGCGGTATAGGCTTACTAGAGTGTATGATAGCATTCGATCATCAAGTCAATACCAACTAACCAAAACATACTCCAGAAACATAAAACCAAACATATTCCATTGATCCAAACATGTCGGTAGTATCCAACTGATAGTCCCTTCTGTCGGTTACACTAGTTCTTCTATCAGTAACCAAAATTTGTCTGTTGATAACCAATCATAATAGCTAGTGTTGACATCAATGCAAAACATAATCAATTCCTTCATATTGCCAATAATATCCCCTATGGCATTGATGGAAACACTATATGTGAAAAATAAAACATCTAAGTGCCAAGAAATGCCAAAAATTTCTCAGAGAAGATATAACAATGAAAAACTGAAAAAAAATCCCAACAACTCCCCCCAAGGAGTGCAGTCAAATCTGAAATTGATATGAATCTCTCTCCCATATGAAATATTATGACATAATTTTTCACATATAACTCTCCCCCTTTGACGTCAATTCCAAAGATATGACATAGATATCAAAATCTTGTGAATCTCAAAGTTGACTACTCCCCCTCAGTAGTAGCACTACTACATCAATCTGGAGGAAAGGATAAAGTTGATGATGCATACTGGACTGATGCTCTACTCCATCAGTTAAGATTCTATCAGAGGGGTAGATACCCCTAACCTGTCTCTCAAATATTCAAATGATTCCTTAGACAACGGTTTAGTGAATATATCTGCAATCTATTCTTTATTGTTCACATAAACCAATTTGACTTCCTTTTCCTCCACCTTTTCTTTCAGAAAGTTATATTTTATTGAAATGTGCTTAGTCTTAGAGTGAAATATCAGATTCTTAGATATGTCAATAGTTGCAGAGTTATCACAATAGATAACTACCGGTTCACTGCAATTTACCTTGATATCCTTCAACATTTGTTTCATCCACAAGACTTGATTGCAATTAGTTGTTGCTGCAACATATTCAACTTCTGTAGTAGATAAAGAAATGCATGACTATTTTTTGCTGATCCGTAAAACCAATTTCTTTCCAAGAAAGAAAGCTCCACCAGAAGTTCTTTTCCTGTCATCAGTATCTCCTTCCCAATCTACATCTGTAATGCACATAAAGTGAAGTTATCATCTCTAGAGTACCATAAGCCATATTCTGTTGTTCCTTGCAAATACTAGAATATCCTCTTTACTGCACATTCATGATTTTATTTAGGATTACTTTGATATCTTGAAACAATACTTACTACATTCATAATATCTGGTCTAGTTTGAGTTAGATATAACAACCCACCAATCATAGACTTATACCTTGTCAAATTTACTGGTACATATGTGTCTTTGATAGATAATTTCTCACTTATCACCATAGGAGTACTTACCATTTTGGAATTATCTATACCAAACTTCTTCAACATTTCCCTTAGATACTTAGTTTGATAGATAAAAATGCCTTTGTCAGTTTGAGTAATCTGCAAACCTAAGAAAAATCTCATCTCACCAATCATAGATGTTTCAAATTCATTCTTCATATTATTAGAGAATTTCATGCACAATTTATCTTCACCTCCAAAAATGATATCATCAACAAATACTTTAATAATCACAATATCATCAACAGTGATCTTGTAATATTAATTACTATCAGCATTGTCCTTAGTAAAACCAAGCTTCAAAAGATATTTATCCAACCTTGCATACCAAGCTTTAGGAGCTAGTTTCAATTCATATAATGTTGTCCTTAACATGCAAACCATATCTTTGTCATCTGCTAGTGAAAATCCATCAGGGTGCTCAATGTATACTTTTTCCTCAATTTCACCATTCAAAAATTCATATTTAACATCCATTTGATAGACCTTATAGTTCTTATATGCTGCATAGGCAAGAAATAGTCTAACAACTTCAATTCTAGCTATTGGTGCAAATGTCTCACCATAATCAATTCCTTCCATTTGAGAATATCCTTTACAAACCAGTCTAGCCTTATTTTTTACAACTTGACCATCCTCATTTATCTTATTTCTAAAAACCCATTTAGTTCCAATAACATTCTTATTTTTAGGCCGGGGAACTAAAGTCCAGGTATTATTCATCTCTATTTGATCTAATTCATCTTCCATAGCCTTTAACCAATTTTTATCTTTACAAGTTTCAATAACAGATACTGGTTCAATTTGAGAAATAAGACATACCTCTTCATTTTCCATTCTTCTTCTTGTCATAACTCATTCCTGTCTCCAATGATTTGATTTTCAAAATGATTTAATCTTACATACCTTTGTATCTGCTAAACTTCATGTTCTCTGTTATGATCATCACTCACATTTGAATTTTTTGATTGTACCGATGTAACTATGTCAGTGTCTTGTACCGATTGAGGCATTATTGGATCAGTTATGATCACTTCCACTACTAGTTCTTTGTCATATGATATAGATTGATCTCTGTATTGCTCATCCACTTTCACATTTTTGCTCTCCACAATTTTTTGCAATCCTTTGTTATACCATCTATATGCTTTGCTCTAAATTGAATATCCAATAAATATCCCTTCATCACATCTAGGATCAAAATTCCCAATTGAATCATCCCTTTTGATATAAAATTTACTTCCAAAAATTTTGAAATATTTAAGAGTAGGTGTATGTCCAAACCATAATTCATAAGGACTTTTACCGGTTTCACCTTTGATATCAACTCTGTTGAATGTGTAGACTGTTGTATTCACTGCTTCTCTCTAGTAGATGAAAGGAAATTTGGCTTCCATCATCATGGTTCTTGCTACATCCAAAATGGTTCTATTCTTCCTTTCCACTAATCCATTCTGCCGAGGAGTCTGTGGTGTAGATAATTGTCTCCTAATTCCATTTATCTCACAATAACTGCTAAATTCATGAGATGCGAACTCACCGCCTTGATCTGATCTTAGAAATTTGATTTTCAATCCAGTTTTTGTTTCCACCTTTTCTTTAAAGATCTTGAATTTCTCAAAAGCTTCAAATTTGTCCCTTAGAAAAGTCACCCACATCATTCTAGAATAATCATCAATTATTAGCATGAAGTACCTATCACCTTGAAAGCTTTTGGTCCTTATTGGACCACATAAGCCAATATGAATCAAATCAAGCACATCATTAGATTTATCATGTATGCTCTTAAAATAAGTTCTAACTTGCTTTCCCAATTGATATTCCTTACATATCGGATTATGAGGCTTTATAATCTTAGGTATATCTCTAACTGCCTTTGTTGAACTAATCTTAACAATAAAATCAAAATTAACATGACACAACCTCTTATGCCATAACCAACTCTCATCAATATGAGCAATCAAACATGTCTTATCACTGGTGTTCAAGTGAAAGATATTACCTCTAGTCTGAGTACTGGTTGCAATCTCCAAACCAGTTATGTTAATGATTTTGCATTTTCCATCTTTGAACTAAAGTTGGAATCTCTTATCCACCAATTGACCAACACTTAAAAGATTATGCTTTAAACCTTCTACATAGTAGACATTATCGATATTATGCTTTCCATTCAGAGAAATAATACCTTTACCTTTGATCATACATGTTTTGTCATCCCCAAATCTAACTTGACACCATTGTATTTTTGTAGGGACAAAAGTTTTCTTTAATCTCGAGTCATATGATATGAGCATCCACTATCAATTACCCATTCATCCTTGTCTTCAACTTTTTCTTCTAGAGCCTTTTCTTCATTCATGATAATCGGTTCGGGTTCATCTTCCTTTAAAGCATAGAACACCAATTCCTCTCCACTATCAGATCCACTAGAAGAGTCTCCTGCTGGTTCATCCTCTGAGTCATCACTTCTTCCTCATCCGCTATGTAGCATAGTTTGTTTTTCTTGAATCTATATTTGTTCTAATTAGGCTTAAATGATTTCTTAACTCTTTCTTCAAATCTTTCATTCCTTTCAGGACATCTAGATGCAAAATGGCCAATCTTATTACATGCAAAACATTTAAAAGATTCTTTTCCTTCATACTTACTTCCTACCGGTCCTTTAAGTACTCTTCTAGCAAATATGGCTTCAAGTTTCTCAAATTCTTCATCCTCTTTCCTCATATCTTACAATTATTTTGCATATAGGGCTTTCCAATCACTTTTGTTGGTAGATGATGATGCATGAAAAGAACATTCAGATTTTGTAGCTCCAGAGGGTTCAAATTTTTCAAGATCAAAAGCAGATAATTTCCCAATCAAAATGTCTCTGTTAACTAAAGTGTTTTCCGTTGTTCTCAATTCATTAATTGTAGTAGCCTTCATCTTATAAGCCGGTGGTAGGTGGTGGGTTGAGACATTGTCATATTTCTATCCTCAAAACTCTTAAGTTTTTGTCATCTTTTGGTTTGCATATTAGTAGTGATGTATTGGAAGTTGACTATATGTATTCCATATGTAAAGCCTGAACTTATTAAATCATGTGTTATCTTTGCCAGTCTATTCCTGCAGCCATGTCATTTATTTCTGCAGCCATGTGATTTATTCCAGTTACTATGCGAATTATTTAGGGCAAGATCATATGTGAAATTAATATATATGTTGATTAAATAAAATGTGTATGTATGTTCTTGTATGTTATTTCTTTTGTAGTGCAGAGAATAAATGATGTTGTGGTGGATGTTTGCCTATCGTGCCTATTGAAGTGAAGGATACTCAAGTGATGACTGAAGATCAAACTGTAGAAAAGATGAGCAAGCGTAAGGGATGGCATAAAAGAAGCAATCAAGTGATACTACCAATGTCTAACTTAAAGTGGACATTGAAGTTGTAAATACCGCCACAGTATGTTATGACTGTGGTTCAGTCTAGATCTGTTGTTCCTGTAGTATAACTCCAGTTATCTCCTTTCTTGGTCAATCATCTGCCTCTTCTTTTTGGCATAAATTTTGTTGTCTATTATAGATGATTTCTTTTTAATAAGAATCTCTTCTTCTTCTCAGAGGTTAGATAGAAAGGGAGAAGAATAGAGCAGAGGATTTTTCATAAGCATTCATGAATTTCTTTTCGTGTTTAACCATGTAATGATTTTCCAAGAATGATGAATAAAATTGTGTTATTCTGATCTTTTAAGAGTTGTTTTCGAGAAGCCTGGTATCACTCATCCAAGGGGGGCCACTTGGTGAGTGTTCCTATGCATTCGTTAAAATTAGTTTTCTTTCTTTAGCCGTAGTAGACATTCTTGCATTGACTATTCCTGCAACCACTAGAAACAGATCCACTGACTGTTCTTGCAACCAAGCCAGAACAGGGTATTTTTTGTTTATCAACATTGAATTTATCCAGTATTGCTTTTATGAGTTTATGTAGAAGTCTTCCTATAGCCTTTCTATAGTTTCAATTCTTGATTATATTTTCTGCATTATGTTAGTTGCTGCAATAATGCAGAATAGCTGTCACAGGAACTTAGTGCATATATAGTGCAAACCCATTTCAAGTATTACGTCCCTGAGTTGATAACCAAATGAACAATAGCTATGAAAATAGTGACTTTACCAAATGAATGTCCAAACTTCGGGTTGAGACTTCAACTAGAGTTATTATTCTTATTGTTGGGTTGAACATTTTTGGTGTCATTGGCTATGGTGTCAAACTAAGAACCTGTTATAGTTATTATCTTTTCAGTTTTCAGTTAATTATTTTTTTTGGCATACCTGATTGTTCGAAAAATTACATGAATCTGCATGCATAGGCGAAGAAGAGATGTTCTAGGTAGATTTTTGCCCAGTCATCCTAATCATGCAAAAAATAATTCCTTAGATATAAATCCTTTTGCTGAACTTTATCAAATCCCAGAGAATTTGAACCACCCTAAATTTGAATTCCCAGAAGGTAGTCTTGAGTTCCTCTTTGGACCTCAAGAAGAAGAATTTTATATAGTAACAACCCCCACAAGTCCAATGCAAGGAAACCCACCTCCTAGTGGAAATAATCCACCACCACCACTAGACCCAATGTTTGAGTTCCCTATATCTGATCAGCATGATAATGCCAATCTCAAGAACATTCCAGCATCTTCCCTCCCTAAATTTTATGGATTGGTGACAAAGGATTCAAACACATTTTTGTTTGAATTTGATGTTCTCTGTAGGAGTTTTTACTATACTACAGATGCCCATAGACTCAAAATATTTCTTGCAACCTTGAAGGAATCATCTTTAAGATGGTTCATGAGCTTGGGTAGTAGCACAATCAATACATGGGATGAGATGAAATGGTTGTTTCTTGCAAAATATAAATATTATTGTAGAGGCATTGATCATCATGGGGATGATATCTTTAGAATGACATAGAAAGAAGATGAGAGTCTTGAAGATTATCTGGAGAGGTTTCTATTTAGTGTCAAGAAGTCCAAACATAGTACTCTAAATGAAGATTCTCTCAAGTTGATATTTTTGAGGGGAATCAGTGATGAATGCATTGATTCTTTGGATCTCATGGGAGGAGGTGATATTACACAGCCCACTTGGGCTAAAATAGGACAAATTTGTAAGAAGTATTCCAGATCTTCTTCTAAGAAGAATAGGCATTTCAAGCCAGGAACACCTTCATCATCATCTGGTACTGGAGTTTCTAGAATGGAACTTAGTCATTTATTGAAGGACTTTAAGGAGGACATCATAAATAATATGGCTACTCAGTTGGATACACTTTCAGCTAAGAAGAAGCATGAAGAAGCTGATGCGTTTCTTACATAATTTTGCCCTCATTGTAGACAGTGAAAGAAGGATTGCAGATGTAAAATGGTTGCAAATGTGGAGGTTCCTGACTTCAAGCCAATACAAGGTGAGGATGCGCAAGTATTCTATGTTTCTCAAAGAAGGCCAAATTTTCAAAGACAAGGTATGCCTTCAGATCCACTTTCTTTTTCTAGTTATAGTGGAAATTATTATGTACCAAATAACCAATGGCAACCACCATATGCTCAAAATCTTAGTAATTATCAAAACTGGTATGGTTCTCAAGGCCAAGCAACATTTTGCTAATCAAATGCCACAATGGCAGCAACCACAAGGGAATTGGTATCCACCTCGGGGCCAAGGAAGTCAGTTTCAAGGGAATTGGCAACCTACTCCTCAATGGAGGGGGAGTCAGCCATGGACTACCCAATCTTCTGGTTATCAATAGCCTATTCAATAGCCACAACCTCCTGCAATAATGCCTCCTCCTACAACCACTGCTATCCCACCTAAACCAATGCAGTTTCCCACTTAACCAATGCCAAATCCTAATATCAAATCTCAGCAACAACAACAAGTTTATTCAGTTGATCTTAATCAATACCCAGCCTATTTTCTATCTCTAAGTGATATTCACCTCCGATCTGGGACAAAATTGCCTAATCCATCTCCTCCAGTTATCACTGAGATACAAGAAGAACAAGAAATCACTAATCCAATAGATACAATACCTCAGAAGTAGATATTACCGCCATTTCCATAGAGATTGCAAGAAAAGGAAGTTCTCACAGAACAAGAGCAAGGCTTTGATATTATAGATCAACTGAAGGATGTTTGCGTTAAAATTTCATTGTTGCAAGCAATAAAAGATGTTCCTATATATGGTAAGGCATTGAGAGAAGCATGTCTAAAAAAACCTAGAAGGAAGAAGAAGGATCCTCAAACAGTGCATGTTATGGGTCAACTGGCAGATATTATGTTAGGCAAGGTTGCAATTCCAAAATATTCTGATCCAGGTACTCCTGTTGTAAGTATAGTTATTAATGGTAGCCAGATAGAAATGTTTTAATTGATTTAGGGGAAGCCATTAATATGATGACAAGATAAGTAATGAAACAACTTGAAATCAATAGTCTAAGGCCTACACCCATAGTTCTATAGCTTGTTGATAGATCTACAGTGAGACCTGATGGTATTATTGAAGATGTATTGGTTATTTTGGATTCCTGGGAATACCCTATAGACTTTATGATTCTATCTCCAAAGGCAACATTGGGAGGATATCCGGTAATTTTGGGAAGACCTTGGCTTGCCACAACTGATGCATATATTGGGTGTAGATCAGGGGATATGACTATTTCAAATGGGAACTCTACAAAAACATTAGCCTTGTATTCTCCTGCACAACCCCAGTGTGATCAACAACAAGCCGTTTGGCCTATTTTGGGAGAAGAATATGAGGAAGTTGACTCTATTAATCACCTTATGATGATTAATCGAGGGCCATTCATGCAATTACATGATGAAGACTCAATTATTTATAAAATTTTGATAAATGAGTTGATACAAGAACATCAATTGCAGGAATTGGTTCTAAATATTGTAGGTTTGGACTTTCCTGCAGCCACTGATATATTGCATACTCTGTTGCCGCAAAAAGTCTCTACTTCTCATTTTTCTAATATGAACCAGATTTTTCTTACTATCAAGATAGAAGTTGATTTGAATAAATGTTTGAATATCAATAAACATCTTTCAGATACTCAAAAGAGGACCCTCATGGAGTTGCTGAAATGTCATAAAAATGCTTTTGCATGGGATTGCAAGGATATGCATTGGATAAATCCAATAGTTTGCACCCATCATATCTATATAAAAGAAGAATGTTTCCCACTCAGATAGCCTCAAATAAGAATCAATCCTGCATTAAAATAAATAGATAAAGAAGAATTGCAGAAGTTGTTAAAGGTTGGGTTTATCTATCCTATCTTTGATAGCCAATGGGTATCACCTTTGGTCATAGTCCCTAAGAAAGGAGGAAAATGGAGGGTATGTGTTGATTATAGAGCCTTGAACTTAGAAACAAGAAATGATCATTTTCCATTACCATTTGTTGATCAGGTATTGGATTATTTGGCTGGTAAAAGATATTTTTGATTTCTTGATGGATTCAGTGGTTACAATCAGATTCAAATAGCCCCAGATGATCAAGAAAAGACAACATTTACTTGTCCTTGGGGCACATATGCATATTTTGTTCTTCCTTTTGGGTTGTGTAATGCTCTAGCCACTTTTCAAAGAGCAGTGATCAATATCTTTTCTAATATTTCTCAAGACATCATGGAAATCTATATGGTTGACTTTACAACTTATGGTTCTGAATTTGAACAAGCATTAGGGAACCTAAAAAAAGTTTTGCAGCAATGTGAGGACTATAGTTTGTCATTAAATAGTGAGAAATGCTTCATCGTGATGCAAGAAGGAATAGTCCTTGTTCATAATATCTCTGTAAAAGGAATACAGGTGGATCCAACAAAGATTGAATTCATTTAGTATATCAATGCTCTGTGAAGCAAAAAGATGTAAGAAGTTTCCTTGGTCATGTTGGATACTATAGAAGGTTTATTAAAGATTTCAGCAAAATTGCAAGTCCCTTATATTCACTGCTTACCAAGGGTATGGAATTTAAATGGACCTCTTCATGCAATGAAGTTTTCTTGAAGCTTAAGCATGCCTTGACTCAAGCACCAGTTCTTAAAGGTCCAAATTGGTCTTTACCATTTCAAATTCATATAGATTCATCTGATTATGCAATAGAGGTAGTATTAGGATAGAAGATTGACAAATTGGAAAGTGCAATATATTATATTAGCAAGAACTTACAGGGACCTGAGTTGAATTACACAGCAACTAAAAAGGAAATGTTAGCTATTATATATGCACTCAATAAATTCAGGCACTATATCATAGGATATCCTATATTTGTGCATACAGATCATACTGCAATTAGATATATCATGAATAAGCCTTCAATTACTGGTAGATTGGCTCACTGGTTATTGTTGATGCAAGAATTTGATATCATAGTTGTTGATAAACCAAGGAAGTCTAATGTGATTGCAGATTATCTTTCAAGACTTTAGTTGCAAGAGGATTCTACAGTAATAGATGATTCTTTTCCAGATGAACATTTATTCCTTATACAAGCCCACACTCCCTAGTATACTGATATTGCCAATTATTTAGCTGTTGCTAAAATGCCAATTTATTTCTCTCCTAAGGAAAGAAGGTTGTTAGTTGAAAAAAGTTTCAATTTCTCATGCATTGCTGATTGTTTGTTTTAGACTGGGGCTGACCAAGTCATACGAAGATGTGTAAGGGAAGATAAAACATATGATATCCTGCATGCATGTCATGATGAGCCATGTGGAGGACATTTTGCTACCAAAAGAACAACACTCAAAATACTAAATACAGGGTACTATTGGCCCACATTACACAAGGATGCAACACAGTATACAAGAAAATGTGACAGATGCCAGTGTATGGGAAGACCTACTAAATCTAATGAGATGCCATTATATCCACAAATATCAGTAGCACCATTTGATAAATGGGGTTTAGATTTTGTTTGCCCAATTGATCCACCTTCTAATGGCAAATCCTACATTTTGGTATATACAGATTATGTAACAAAATGGGTGGAAGCTTGTGCTATGACAGATGCAAGAGATAATAAGGTGGCTGAGTTTTTTTATGAGGAGATATTTACAAGATATGGAGTACCAAGAGAAATTGTCTTAGACCAGGGCCCACAATTTACTTCAACATTAATTGCAGCTTTGGTCAATGAATACAATATAAGGCACAAGAAATATACTCCATATCATCCACAAGATAATGGATAGGTAGAGGTTACAAATAGAGATCTTGAGGCTATTCTTACTAAAATAGTATCTGTTCATAAAAAACATTGGTCTCATAGGCTTTCAGAAGCAATTTGGACATATAGAACAACTTGGAAAACACCAATTGGTTTTATACCTTTTGAGATAGTTTATGGAAAAACAACAATGATGCCTATTAAATTTGAGCATAAAACTCTGAGGATAGATTTGCAATTAAATATGACGTTATCTGAAGCACAAAAGGAACGTATTCAACAATTGAATGCTCTGGATGAATGGAGGAAAATGGTTGTCCAACAGACAAAACTAATCCAAAATCAGAGAGAAAAGTGGCATGATAAATGTATCAAAGAAAATAAGTTCAAAGCTAGTGACTGGGAACTATTGTATGACTCCAGCTATAAAGATACTATGGGGAAGCTACAAACTAGATGGTTAGGTCCATATGAGATAGAAGAAGTTTTCAATAATGGAGTTGTATTTTGACCACAATTAACCTTGTTTGGTTTAAGCTTTTGGTGAATGGTTGCCAATTGCAACTGTATTATAAGCCAACCACTAAAGAGGAATTCCTGTAGCAATTTGACCAAAAGGATGAAACAAAGGTTCCTACAGCAACTGATAAGGTTACTACAACAACTGAGCAGGCTCCTGCTGCAATTGAGCAAAGTAATAAAGATAACGTTCCTGCAGCCACAACAGTGAAAATTCTTGCCGCTTCATCATAAATATTTCCATGTCTTATGGGAATATTCTTCTCCATAAATAAAATTCCATCCACGTCATTCCATCCCATCTTCTTATCTGTCATTTCACTTCATTTTGCCATCATTTTCGTACGACTGCAGGTATGTACATATTGTATTTTATTTTAATTACGCATTTATTATTTCATTATGATTATGCCTTTCTCAATCCGCGTACACTCTTTGAAATCTCATCAACTTGTGTGGACATGTGCTAGGTTAAGTTGGGGGGGTGCTTTATGGTTCGATTTCCAAAGTTAGTGATTATATGTCCTTTTTGGTACTTAGAATTGATTACTTGCCATCATTGTTTTAACAAGATATTTTTTTCATGCAAGGAAGTAATGAATTCTGCCGCCAAATGGAGATATGTATAGAATTTTCAATTTTACAAGTCTGTCGGATATTTTGTTCCTCCATTTCTCAGTTGCAGGGTGTTCTATACTAACAGAGTAAGAATGGGTGGTGATCCAATCCACCATGAGCCAACAATCCATGAAGTGTTGCTGCAGGATGCTATTTGTGAGCATTATTTTAGACACCATGGTTGGATTGATTACTTTTTGAAAATCAAAGATTTTAATGAAGAAATTGCTACAGAGTTTATGCATTCCTTCAACAAAGGAGAAGCTATGGTTAAAGGTTTAAGGGTTATTGCTACGGAACAATAGATAGCTGAAGTAATAGGGTTGCCACATGAAGGAGAATTATTTCCAAAATCAAAAGACGCAAGGAGTGCCAGGGCAAAGTTTACAATTCTCACAGATGGACCTCTAATGGTGGACAAGCAAGGAACTAGAAGAGTTTCCCTACCAGCAGAGTGGCCTCAGGTACCTTTATATGTCATGAAATACATTACTTGTGAAGGAAGATATTCAAATCTACATTCACCACATTTTAAATTACTTAGTCATTTACGACATGGCCAGAGGGTGAATGTCCCTAATTTTATATACCACCACATTTCTACAAGTGCTAAGGAAATATGGAAGAATGGAAATCATTCTGTCAGCCATCATGGTTTGGTTAAATTGCTTGTAGAAGTTTTCTTAGAGATGTATCATAGATGGAATGGGGGGTATTTGAGGATATATTGAATTTTAGGGTTGAGGATGCTCCTATTGCAGAGGATCCACCAGTTAAAGAAGAAACTATTGCAGAACCCTCTTCTCCCGTAGTTGTTGTAGAGGATGATTTGATCGTTGCCGAAGGAGCTACGATTATTGTGGAAGAAGAGATGGTTGAAGAAAATGTGAAGCAACCCTCCACTTCTCTTCAAAGAGAGTCACTAATTGCTAAGAGAAAAGGGAAGAAACTTATAGCCCAACCGCATGCAACTCAAATTTCTCCTGCAACCAAAAGGCGTAGGTCAAAAAGAAAAATTCCTATAGAAATTGAAACCATTCCTATAGCCACTCCAAAATTTTATGTGAGAAGAACACGGAGTAGGACCCAGAAGGCTCATCCAACAAGTGATACGGTAGAGGTTATTGCAGTGGAAACATTGGAAGGAAGCCCTACAGATGTTGAAATTCAAGAAGAAGGAAACCCTACAAATGTTGAAATTCAAGAAGAAGGAAGCCCTATAGATGTTGAAATCCATGAAGAAGGTGATGAAGATAGACTGTCAAATCTTGATTTTGTGGCACAACAGCTTGAGGAAACTGTTGGAGAGATTCCAGGGTAGATTGAGAAATTTATTGAAGAGAACCCATGGCCTAAGGTAACAACTATTAGAAGTCCATCATCCCTAAGCAGTTTATCTATTGCTTTAACATTTTATAGACAATGGTAAATAGAGAGGGCTAGATTGCAAGGGATTATTGACAAACAACAAAGAGAAATTGAAAAGAGGGATAACAAAATTGAGGAATTAGAGACTAAGGTTGAAATAATCACTGGTATGATCCCCGAATTGATGCAATGTAGGGCACCTCCAAGGGTTTATGTTGTGCATTTGAAGGAGCGGTATTTAAATTTCAAATTGAACTGCATTATTAGGGACCTCAGCCCCTCTTTAGAAACCCTAAAGAATTTTATTATGCTTACCAGACTTCTCCAGCAGTTGTGAAGAATTTGCTATGTGAATTTTATCTACATAACTATGTTGTACCCTCAGACAGTGAGTGGAACCCTTTATTATATATTGGGGATATCCATATAAAAGCTTTAATGTAATGGATCCAAAATGAGATCAGCATAGGGGCACAAGCCAGGGCATATAAAGATTTAGAGTTTGACTATCCATTGCTATTGAGGAAGGAAGCAAAAGAACCAAGAGCTCTTTATTATGAATGGCAGAAATTACTAGTAAGATATGATGTTAGAAAACTAGTGCTTCCAATGAGAGAAGAAATCTACAAGGCATATGAGCATTTAGTTCAGATTGACAGTGCAGCTACAGTAGATGGGTTAACTTAGCACTGGAATAACTTACGAGACAAATTGAAGTAGGGAGAACCTTATTCACTGCAAAATTTTCAGGAAGATATGCAGAGAGCCCCCAAATATATACAATTGGGCAAAGAAAATGCCAATAACTGGTTAACACTGATTTTTCAACCTCCTATTCTTATGTGGCCACTATTGGGATGTCAAACTTCGAATAAGCCTATGATGCAGTGATAGAAGAATCAGCTAGATGGTCCAGGTAGGAAAAGATGAAGGGATTTTATTGGAATTTAGCTTCGAGAGGAACAGGTCAAGGAACCATTGGTGATCTAAGAATTAGTGTAAGAGTCAGAAATTTTTCTTTTGCTATAGGATCAGCAAGCTCATAAAGTTGGGGGGCATGATGGGTTGAGACATTGTCATAGTTATATCCTTAGAACTCTTGATTTTTTGTCATCTTTTGGTTTGTATAGTAGTAGTGATGTATTGGAAGTTGACTATATGTATTCCATATATTAAGCCTGAACTTATTAAATCATGTTTTATCTATGCTAGTCTATTGCTACAACCATGTCATTTATTCCAGTTGCTATGAAAATTATTTAGGGGAAAGATCATATGTCAAATTAATATACGCATTGATTAAATAAAATGTGTATGTATGTTCTTGTATGTTATTTATTTTGTAGTGCAAAGAATAAATGATGTTGCGGTGGATGTTCGCCTATCGCGCCTGTTGAAGGGAAGGATACTCAAGTGATGATTGAAGATCAAGCTGTAGAAAAGCTGAGCAAGTGTAAGGGATGACATAAAAGAAGCAATCAAGCGATACTACCAATGTCTAACTTAAAGTGGACATTAAGGTTGCGAATACTGCCACAGTATGTTATGACTGTGGTTCGGTCTAGATCCACGGTTCCTGCAACATAACTCCAGCTATCTCCTTTCTTGGTCAATCATCCACCTCTTCTTTTTGGCATGATTTGAATTGTCTATTATAGATGGTTTCTTTTTAATAAGAAGCTCTTCTTCTTCTCAGAGGTTAGATAGAAAGGGAGAAGAATATAGCAGAGGATTTTTTATAAGCATTCTTGAGTTTCTTTTCGTGTTGAACCATGTAATGATTTTCCAAGAATGATGAATAAAATTATGTTATTCTGATCTTTTAAGAGTTGTTTTCGGGAAGCCTGGTATCACTCATCCAAGGGAGCCCACTTGGTGAGTGTTCCTGTGCATTCCTTAAAATTAGTTTTCTTTCCTTAGCCGTAGTAGACATTCTTGCATTGACTATTCCTACAGCCACTGGAAATAGACCCACTGATTGTTCCTACAACCAATCCAGAATAGAGTAATTTTTGTTTATCAGCATTGAATTTATCCAGTATTGCTTTTATGAGTTTATGCAGAAGTCTTCTTGTAGCCTTTCTATAGTTTCAATTCTTGATTATCTTTTCCACATTATGTTAGTTGTTGCAGTAATGCAGAATAGTTGTCGCAGGAACTTAGTGCATATATAGTGCAGACCCATTTCAAGTATTACGTCCCTTGGTTGACAACCAAATAAACACTAGCTATGAAAATAGTGACTTTACCAAATGAATGTCCAAACTTCGGGTTGAGACTTCAACTAGAGTTATTATTCTTATTATTGGGTTGAATAGTAGGGCTCTCAAAACTTTAGAAACTATTTCATCTTCACTCAGAGATCCTCCACAACATTTAATTCCCATGACAATCTCATTTACTCTTTCCATAAATGTAGCAATTCTTTCATTATCTTTCATCTTCAAGTTCTCATATCTTACCCGATAACCATCAAGTTTATCACTTTTGACAGTAGGGCCACCTTCATTGAGAGTTTTCAATTTATCCCACATAACCTTTGTAGATTATTTATTAGTCAATCCCATTATTTGCAGAGCGATGAGTGCACACAAGAGGGCTTCTCTTGCTTTACAATTATTTTCAATATTTTTATCCAAGTCTATAGGAGCAGGATTCTTAGATGCCAGATCATATGGTGTGTATCATTTCTCATTGATCTTCCAAATATCCTTGCCAAGACATCTAAGATGAGTCTCCATTCGGATTTTCCATATCCCATAATTTGTTCCATCAAGCTTAGGGATTTCTCTTCTAAAAGTAGTTACCGGTGAATTTGAATTATTAGTTGTCATAGGATCTACATCAAGCAGTTAAGCTTTTGCAAAAGAGGACCAAAGCTCTGATACCAATTGTTAGAATAACTGGTGGACAACTAAGAGGGGGGGGGGGTGAATCGGTTGTCAACATATTATATTAATCAAACCACATTATAATATTTAATCGGAGCACATAAACATTAAATACCGGAATAGCAAAAATAAATACCGGTAAGCAATAAAAGTTAAGAATGAAACAAAGAATCAACAAAATGCAACCATACCACATAACACCATGATTTGTATGTGGAAAACCCGATAAAGGGAAAAACCACAGTGGGAAGCCTACCCATAGTCAGATGATACTTCTATAGAAAGTATGTGATACAATAAGGGGCCTACACATGTAGGGAGGCACACTGCCTAGAGCGTACTACTCATTTCAAAGGAGTCTCACTGACTAAAGATTGGTTATAACCACCTCAATATAATTGGACAACAATCTAGAAGAATGAACTACCAATGATAGCATCTATAATGCCTGATTACAGTCCCGGTTAAGCTCAATAATAGAGGCCTTTGACCTCTTACATAAACCCAATTCGATCACCTATGATCGACCAAATCTCCTTCGCATATGATATTTCATTCCATGACTATTACCACCACGATCTACAATGAGATCTTACATCAATTTATACAAAACCTAAGGCCTAAAACAATTAGGTCGGCCACCTAAAATATATTACAATAAGATCATTACATACATCCACATTACAGTAATATACCATGTCAGCTTTAGACCAAAACAACATTAACTAATCCATAAATCATCCTAGTAATGTGTAGAGAACATGTAACATGATACTGGTCCATAACCTGGACCCAAATAGATTCACCATGCCAAAGTGATGTCTCCAATCAGTCGAGATATGAATAAAGATCACATTCTACATCCTGAATTCCATCTAGAAGCTGCAGCAACACCACTTATGCATCCTATCAAAGATTCTCATTAAAAGCTCTACCGGTAAAACCTTAAACCCTTACCGGTATAGGCTTACTAGAGTGTATGATAGCATCTGATCATCAAATCAATACCAACTGACCAAAACATACTCCAGAAACATCAAACCAAACATATTCCATTGATCCAAACATGTCGGTAGTATCCAACTGATAGTCCCTTTTGCCGGTAACACTAGTTCTTCTACCGATAACCAATCATAACAGCTAGTGTTGACATCAATGAAAAAACATAAATGCAACACATAATCAATTCCTTCATATTGCCAACATATCCTTACCATATAGGTAGCAAGGGATATGAGCTATTCTTGCTGAAATCTTATCAATATCATTATCGTAACCCTTGATCTCACTTTCAAGATTGGTGACCATATGATTGATCAATTCATTCCTATGTGTTAATAGAGACAAAAATTGAACATATTTTCCTCTTGTTCCTAACACTTTATTATCTACAAGAAAATCAATATCAAAATCCTCCATCTTTTTCCACACTTGCATGTTTCTTTCATTATCAATTATCTCTTTTGTGAAAGCGGCTTTGATTCCTTGCATTTGACTTTGCATGATTTCAAAGTCTTTTAGTAGCTTTATAGTTGAATCTATTAGGAGGGCGCCTTCAGATTTCAACCTTTCAATCCATTGGTCAACCACTTGACCCTTAACCCTCTTTTTCCATTATTTTCAGTGCTTTTGTATCAATGGATGAAATAATGGGTTCTACCTGTTGTGAAGTCTGGGTCACCTTGATCAAAACATTAGTCAGTTGTTCACACTTTTCCTTGAACTTGAGCTTCTCAGCACACTCTTCATCTAGTCTTCTCATGATAGATTCATTTGCAGCTCTTGAGTCATGCTTCACACTTTCATGAGTTTCTTCTCCAAGCTCAACAGTTTGCGTTTATGGTAAACATGGAAACAACAATATTGAAAGACTTAATAGATTCAACCACAAAAATCCTAGCCTAACAACAACAAAGATCCACCATAACATATGAAGATTACCTAAGACAATGCAAATCAAATAAAATCACAAAGATTATACCATCACATGTCCAATAGGGTTTGGATCTCCATTCTTCCTATCTCCATTAAACTTGCTTGATATTTTTGCTCTCAGATTTTATGTGTGCACAAGAGCTCAACAAAGAATGGAAATGTGGTTGCAAGTTGGCTTGATCGCATATGAAAGTTTGAAATCATAGTTGGGGGTTGATAATGAAGGAAGCATCTTCTTATATAGAAGACACTATAAGAAATGGAGGGATAAGATTGAGAGGTGTAAAAGATAAATGGTCGGCTAGGATTAGAGGGTCGGTAGAAGAAATAAGAAAATAATAAGAGGGATTAGAGGCTAGGAATTAAGAGATGAATGACATGTGTCATAGGTAGAAAAGGCTAATGAATTAATTAAATAAATAAAGATTTATTTAATTAATAGAAGAAATGAGATCAATTAAATAAATAAAAGTATTTATTTAATTTAGGAAAAGGATAATCTAAATAAATAAAAGTATTTATTTAAATGAGGAAAGGCTAGAAGAGGATAAATGAATGAATTAATTAAATAAATATTTATTTAATTAATAGAAGAATTACACTAAAATAATTAACTAAATAAAAATATTTATTTAAATAGACATGACAATTTTAGGTGTCTACATTTTGCCCCTCTTTGAGACAATGCAACTTGTCGCGTTATTTCAAAGAAGATAGGATGAATTGATATGAAGTTTCCCCAAGACAGGAATGATATTCCCCCTTGAGAGATTGGATGAGAATGTCTGGAAAGATTGCAGACAATCTCTCGATAAGAAAGAAAATGCTAGAAAAGACTAACCGGATAAGATAGAGTGATAGAGTCATGACATAAAGGAGACTATCTTGAGAGACGAGGGATAAGGTAGTCTATAAGATAGACTACGAGGGAAAACATTCCTCATTGACATCCACACATCCAAGAGATTAGAGTGCAGAGAGAGTAGAGAGCAGTTAGCAGTGATGGAATTGGTGCATAGATTCAATCGCGTTCACCGATATCAGAGGCTAATAGATGCAAGAGAGCCAGTGAGTACCACAAAATCTCCTTGTACTTTCTTGCATTAATTTTTGTCATAAATGCATGTCAAGTAGAGTAATAAATGCACTCTAGAAAATTTCAAGCGGGGGGAAAATGCTAAGGCATGTCTGCGTTTGTGCCAGGCGCATCCGGGTACGATAGGTGCATCTACGTAGAATTGAAACACGTCTATGGTTTCAAAAGAGTCTATATCAAATACGAGCGTGTTTGTGAAATGTAGAAGCATCTGTGAAGCATGTAAGCATGTTTGTGTCATGAATGTGCATTTATGTCTTCAAGGTCGAATCGATAATTTTGTGATAAACATTCGTTGTCGATTGGATAAGCTGGTGAGAGGATACACTCAAATAGGTCCTCTAGGGAAGACTAGGATAACAGATAGGGCTAGGATTGACAATTCTGTGATAGAACATACGTTGCCAATTAGGAAACTACTTAAGAGGATACACTAAAGAAGAGGTCCTAGGATAGGATAGATCAACCCATTTTGTGATGAATAGGGAGTACCATGGAAATTGACAATTTTGTGATAGAACATACATTGCCAATTGGATTAGGCTTAAATTGACAATTCTGTGATAGAACATACATTGCCAATTGGATAAGATACTCAAGAGGATACACTCAAGTAGGTGCCCTAAAAGATAGGATAAAAGTAGCACTTTGTGATGAACACGGAGTACCACTAGGATAAAAGAGCAGCACTTTGTGATGAACACGGAGTACCACTAGGATAAAGTGCCATATGATACATATAAGCACTGGGATAAAAAGTAGCACTTTGTGATGAACAGGGAATGCCACTAGGATTGACACAATTGATTTGCTTGACTGCAGGAGAACTTACCGATGGTGGAGTCATGGGAGAGATTCCCTTTGACTCAAAGTTTATGACCATAGCTGACATTCGAGGATAGAGAAATGGTTGAGGTCATGGGACTATGATATATTACGTATGTGCCTAAGTTTCAGGCGAACATGGGTTTGCTGATTGCATTAACTAAGAGATGGCACTCAGAGACATGTACGTTTTATTTGTCGATGGGTGAGATGACAATCAGCTTAGAGGATGTATATAGGATACCGAGGATACCGATTGATGGGGAGTTAGTTCCTTACAATCGAGAGGGAGATAGGGATGCATTGAGATGAGGGTTGGAAATGTGGCTTGGGACACCATGATAGTGATAGGATTGGCACTATCAACGGTGTTGGAAGGAGTTATTAGTGGGTTCCTATGTCTAGATAGGGTGACACAAGGGTTGGTAGAGGGATGGGGGAGGACACTGGAGATATTGGTGACTGAGCACACAAGGTTTGCATGGGGACCGTGTTTGCTGGCACACTTGTACTATGAGCTACATCAGTTTGTGTATCATGGATCAGTAGGATTGGGATGCGGGGTGACACTATTTCAGGTTTGGGCATATGAGCATATGTCAGTTACATGACTAATACATTTCAGAGCTAGAGGACATGGGTGCAATCACCTATATGATATGAATACGTCACAACCATGGATTGGGAAGCTAGAGTATTGGCACAGGGTGATTGATGAGATAGACAGTGTGGTATGGAGGCCTTACTTAGACTATGAGGAGTGGGAGGATGATGTAGTGGAGCTGCCATATGTGTTCAGGAGGAGGTATCTGATTGGTCAGACACCGTATATTATTGAGAGGAAGTTGATAGACCAGGTATGCAGGAAGTTCAGTCGGATACAACAGATGCCATGGGGGTCGAGGATGTATGTGCGGATAGTGAGGGATCAGGTGCATTTAGGTCCGTTATTGTTATATGATCAAGTAGTGACATAGCTACAGGAGATGGTTCCCATGCCTTGGGACATATGGGAAGATGTAGAGGATGCAGGGATGGATGCATAGTATAATGCATATTGGGCAGAGCATCCATTCCCATGGATAACGGATCTTGGGGAGCCGATAGAGGGAGACGGTGGAGGTGATGGAGATGATAGTGAAGATGGTGGACGTAGAGGCTAACGATGGAGGTAGGGTGCAGTGGTAGAGAGCAGAGTGGCACAGAGGAGAGAGGGTGGAGAGGAGAGACAGACTTAGCAGGATCATGTAGTGAGGGGCAGAGGTGGATTTCCATTACAGGTGCCAGCAACATAGGCTCCTAGATAGGTATAGGGATGGGGATAGGGACAGGAGAAGCCATAGGAGCAGCCATAGGGACAGGGTGAGGGGAGAGAGGAGGAGGATGAGATACTATCCTTGAGGGATATTTGTTAGGGATAGGTAGATGAGATCCATGATCTGGAGAGGGATACAACTAGATTCAAGAAATAGCTGAGGGACACTAAGCAAGAGAGGGATCAGGCTATTCAGAGCTATACAGAGGTTGAGACGGCATTGAGGGAAGGTAGACAAGTAGCAAAGGACATAGGGGCTGGATATGTCTATGTTTTGTGGGCAAGGGAGGAGATAGCCTACTGGAGAGACCTGTGTTACAGAGTGGTGCCACCAGATCAGTGGGCTAGGAGCTTCCGGAGACCATTGTGGACTACGACAACCTCTGGAGGGAGAGACAAGAGACAGGCATCTAGCGGTGGGGCCATGGGTCCTCCACCAACACTAGATAGAGGGGGTATGAGAGATGATCCTGGGGTGGGTCCTTCCAGGGCTTAGACTCCATCGAGGCCAGCAGGCTCTAAGGGAGGGAATTCATCATAGCCTTAGAGGGCTCCCTATGTATCAGTTTTGTTCCATTTTCT
Organism: Cryptomeria japonica; assembly: GCF_030272615.1. NCBI lineage: Eukaryota > Viridiplantae > Streptophyta > Pinopsida > Cupressales > Cupressaceae > Cryptomeria > Cryptomeria japonica. The sequence goes on from NC_081412.1 coordinate 68,067,845, forward strand.
ATGATGATGTAGACACCTTTGGGTGATTGTAGCCAGATGTATTTTGACATCATTGTATCATGACACTTATGATTTTTGAGATTATATATATATGATTCATCATTGCGGCAGCTATATGCATGTGTACCTATGTGATGCATGTTTAGATGTGATTCTTATGATATAGATGCAACTATTGACATGATGAAATGTAATATGTTTTTGTTCTTTTATGTTTTTAAATGTTATGAAAATGTGAATGGGAATGTATGAAATGTAGATGAATATGATAATGCCAATAAGTATTTACATGAGGAGAATGTAAAATGTGCTAACATGAGTTGTGTGCAAGATGTGATGTAATTGTGATATCTATATGTATGAAATGCTAATATGTGGTAATGTAGGTGCAGACTACATGAAATGGAATTTTTTTTTTTGTGTCATTATACTCAATCATGTGATAGCAGGCTACACGGACTCAAGAAGTATGATGGAGGTCAATCAAGAAAGGGGGATGAATGATAGAAGATATGGAATTGAAAGAACTTCTTGTGCTATTATCATCATTGAGCTTTATTATGGAAAATAGGTTATGACAATCGAGGCATATGTTTGACCCAAAAAGTCATTGTACCCATTTGCATGGAGATCAGACAATCACAAACAAGGAATGCCCTAGCTCACACTAGACTCTCAGTGTCCTCATATCCTTGGACAAGTCATAACATTACTAAGAGACAATCCACAGAAAACAAAGAAAAATAGGTGATGATACCCCATCCTTGTCTTTCTAGTCAAAGACATCCTAGAAAAGCTAAAAGACATGTCACCAAAAGATAAAATTAAAAGAAAACCAAGACTCGACACCAACATCCACTGTAGTCCTCAAGTTTAGTGTCTCTTGTCACTTTTATAAGTCTATTTTAGTTTTGTAACAATGTTTACTTTCACAAAAGGATAGATAGCACTCAACCATAATGTAGTCTGAATCTGTTGAAAGATTTGATTTGTTGAAACCCATTGCTGCTTGTGTCTCATCTAAAACTAACTGAATTCATGAAACTGATACTTTATTGCCGAGAAGATGTAACTTTATTGCAGATATAGGATGCAAGTTTTTCTTTATTGTGGATTGTACATAGATAGACTAAAGAAAACTGGAAGAAACTATACTCCTCAAAATGTGTGATGCTATTAGTTCCACACCCATCACTAGACGTAGGATTTGCCTTAGCCATAGATAGGAGCTGATTTATTATGGATGGAAAGGTTGTGAGTGTGTGCAAAGTGAAAGGATGGGATTGAATCCTGAAGGAGGGAGGAGCAATGTCTCTACACATGGTGTCGGTGACCTGATTTTCACCATGGTACTTGCCCAGGGCACCATCGAAGTGGTTTTCACCGTTGGACGAAATGTTTTTTTTTAATTTTTTGATTTTTTAATTTTTTTGTGTCACAAGGCGCCTATTTGCTAGGTTTTCACCAAGTAACAATTTTTATATTTTTATGATTTTTTTGTATTTTTGATATTTTTTTATTTTTTTGTATTTTTGAATTAGGATATTCTGAAGAGCTATTTATAAAACCTGTGAAGGTACATGTTGTTGATAGGATCCTCCAAAGGTTATCCATCTAGGGTCAAAAACTGATATGCATCTGATCCATAGACTGTTGTGATGATATAAGGACCAAGCCCATTTGGTTCGAACTTGCCTTTCTTCTCTTTGTCCTACTGATTTCTAGGATTTTCCTTGAGAACTAAGTCACACACCTCAAATGTGTGAGGTTTTACCTTATGATTGTAGTTGCATCATTACTTGACTAAATGAAGTGTAGCTTGAGCAACTATCTTCCTTGATAAAGGAACTGAGATAGAATGACTAGTGTGTGGACTACATAGGCCCGTATGCATGTCACCTAAAGAAGTTTGGGCATCCCTGATAACAAAGTCCTTCAAGGAAGCTCCATTAAAGGTCCATTGATGTGATGTATCTCCAAAAGAGGATGGATGTGTGGAACAAGTGGATGAGGAATGAAGGCTTATGATTGTGAAAAAAAGTGAAAGTAGCATGGCATGATGGAGACTTAGGATCAACAAGTATGCTTTTTGATTTGAAATTATAGAACTTTTGCCCCCAGTTATTTTGATATTAGGGGATATCATCTCTTGATCTTTTTTTTCATAGTATTTTTATCCTTGACCATTATTTTTTCAGAGTCCAATAGCTTTTGATTTTGATTTGGACTAAAAGCCTTTTCTTTATTTTTGACTTTTAGATTTTTCTTTTCAAAGCTTGATATTTGATACCCCAATTAGTAAGGGCTTTTGTAATTCTTGTTGATCCAAGTCTGGGAGAGGAGTGGAAATGGAATGAGTGGATGAAATGATAAGGCTATGTGAGTTCTCAAGAGGGCTGGCGATACACTCAATAGATTCTTTGTTGGAACCACTCTTAGGACTATTGATATCAAAAGATGCTTGAACCACTAGAGGAGATTTGCATTCAAACTTAGTAGCCACAATGCTAGGTGGTTCACACCCAATTCCTTGATATTGCAAATTGTTTGTAGATTGTTCTTGTCGACTGAATGTCTTAGGAGATAGTGGGAGTTGATCAACATGAAAGATATACTCACCACATCTGATGTCTTTAATCTTGAACTTTTCTTTGCTCTCTTCTTGCTTTGAATGAACAACCTCTCGATTGACTGGGATTGTTAATTCTGATCTAGGGCACAAATTGTTGCAATATATGAATGGATTTGGATTGCCTTTTATAGTCACTTCAACTCCATTGTATGGAAACTTGATACATCGATGATATGTAGATGGGACAACTCTCATCTCATGAATCCATGGATGTCCTAGTAATATGTTGTATGTGAGATCGAGATCTAGGACTTGACAAACCATATCCTTTGTAATTGGCCCAACCTTGAGAGGTAAGGTGACCGTGCCTTTGGATGAATTCTCTTCATCATCGTATGCCTTGATGGTAATTTTTTTTGTAGCATTCAAAACTTTATCTGAATATCCTAGTTGTATTATTGTGTTCAAAGTACATATATTGAGACCAGTTCCTCCGTCTATCAAGACTCATTTTATTCGATGTTTGTGTAGGAAGGCTTCAATGTGTAAAGGTGCATTACGTGCTTGGCTTACAAAGGCATCATCGGCTTTAGTGAATGTAAGGGAGTGTGGAACAAAGAGGTATCCCACCATGGCTTGAAACTGGTCCACATTCAGATCTGTGGGGATAGTAGTATCTCTCAAATTTTTGTCAAGAATGGCCTTATGTGCGGGGAATATGTGTAAAAGCTCTAAGATGGAGATAAGCATGGGTGTCTTCCCTAACTACTCTACCAGATTGTACTCTAGCTTGGTTGTTGATGAAGCGGTGTTTTTAGTTGGAGCACCTTGCAAGGTGACCTTACCTCAATGAGTTGTGACATTACATTCAGAGGTAGATTCAAAAGAAGGTCCAATGCCTTTTAGGACAACTTTGGGTCTTTGGGCATAATTTTTAGGTGTTTTGTCCTTGATGATAATGGTAGAGACATAATTGTCCATCGAAATGTGATTGGTAGTTGAATCATAGTTATAAGATGCTTTGGTATAGTTGGTTTGCTCATCTGTGGCTTTGGATTTTCCCTTGTCATGTTTTGGGAATGGTTCATTAAACATCTCATGTTCTTGATTGGATGAATGTCCTTCGATCTCAATGTCACCTCTATCAATAAGATCCTGTATGATGTTCTTCAAACAATGACAATTTCCTATTTTATGTCCCTTTCTCTTGTGAAATTCACAGTACTCATCATCATTCCACCAATTTGGTTTGACCTTTGGTTCGTATGGAGGATTATCAGGAATTTTTATGATCTTGTTTGCCACTAGCTTCTTGAAAGCCGATTCAAGTGGTTCTCCCAATGGGGTGTATTTCCTTCATGGTTTGGAATTTGTTTGAGTATTCACTTGGTTGTTTATAGAACTCGATCCAGAAAAGAATGATTTTGGGTCGCACTATATTAGCATCAACAACACCATCATTGACTTTGTTCTTGTTCTTGTTCCACAATCTTGGCTTGTCTTTTCCTTTAAAGTTTTCTTTGTTTTCTTTGAATATTTTGATGACACCTTGCTCAATTAAGACCTTTTCTGTCACTAAGCCTTTTTCAATGACGTCCTTGAAGGTGGACAAACAATATTTTCCCAAGTCATAACCAATGTATTTGTTGACATTTTAGGTGAACATTTCTACCATTTGTTTTTGTGGAATTTCACAAGAGCATCTGTTGGCTAAATTCCTCCATCGTTGCAAGAATGGTGAAAAATACTCCCCATCCTTTTGTTTGGTGCTGCACAAAGTGGTGACTGATATGTATGTCTCTATGTTGTATGAAAAATGTTGGATAAAAGCCTCTACTAAATCACCCCATGACTTAATTCTAGGTGGAAGTTGGGAGAACCATTCCATAGCTTGATCACCTAAGCTTTGTGGGAATAATCTCATCAAATATGTCTCTTCTGCTACTACATCAATGCAAGCTATGAAAAACTATCTTATATGTGCTTTAGGGTCTCCTTTTCCTATGTACTTATCAAACTTAGGTGTCATGAAATGTGTAGGAAAATGAGGCATTGGAATGCTTTTGTCAAATGGATAGGGATAGATGTCTCTCATTGTGTAATTTGGCTTTGGTGTATTTATGTCCTTTATTTGTTGTTCCAAATTGCTCTTAGGTGGAGATTGACTTCTTGGACCATGTCCCATGCCTAAGCCACTGGGTGGGGGCAGAGCATACATGCTAGTAAGGGCATCCGCTCATGTGGCCATACATGCGGTACTTTCAGCTCTATAAATATAGAAGGCTCCCAGTCGGTAGGGGTTACGCCCTACAATTGATCAAATGGGTTTATGGGGAGACATAGTGTCGGTATGAACTAATTAGCACACATTACCCATGGCTTTCACCATGGATACAGTTATTTATAGTGGTTCGGAAGAGGTGGGTTTTCCTCGCTACCATTTGGGTCGTTCTCCCTTCACTAGTAGTCCTAATGACCACATGAGGAGATAGGCCCTCTAGAGATTAAATAAAAAGAGCCTATTTCCCAAGACACAAAAGACAATGGTTCAATTTTAGTGCACCAATTGAAGTGTTTGGTAATCTATGAAAACAAGGCACATAATAAAGATCAAAAACCCTTGCCAAAATTCTGCAACAAATATTTGTTAGTAGTTTCACAATAATACCCCTCCTGCAAGCACACAAGTTAGGTAAATTTTAGATCCAAAAGATTGTGAAAAAGGGGCCTTCAACAATGCGATTCACTTCAAAGACAAGCTGAACCAATTTTGTTAGCTAGATCACAAGATGTTAGCCCGAAATAAACCAGATCTGAAATCCAAATGATGAAATGAAGCCTCAAAACTAGATCAAAAACTGAAAAAATCTAAAAATTAGAAACATAGATGCAATTGAACCTAACGCAAACACGACAGAAAATCATAAATGTGCCTAAAAACCTCGCATACGCACCTAGATAACACAGATGCGTCTCCTGAACACAAACACATATGAAAGGTGCATAGACGCGATCTAAAAATAGAGATGTGACCCTGCAATTTGCAAAATAAAATAATATAATGTCAAACATAGATGCCATTACAGAGGTCATAGATGTGACAGAAAATCAAAAATGTGATTCCAAGATGCACAGATGCGAAAATGTTGAAATATTGTCAAAAATGTCAGATTTGCAGCAAAAGATGTTGAATGTAAAAGGGACAAGAGTCCCACTGGGCGTGCCAAAATGTTTATGGTAAAAATGGAAACAACAATATTGAAAGACTTAATAAATTCAACCACAAAAATCCTAGCCTAACAACAACAAAGATCCACCATAACATATGAATATTACCTAAGACAATGCAAATCAAATGAAATCACAAAGATTATACCATCACATGTCCAATAGGGTTTGGATCTCCATTCTTCCTATCTCCGTTGATCTTGCTTGAAACATTTTCTCTCAGATTTTATGTGTGCACAAGAGCTCAACAAAGAACAAAAATGTGGTTGCAAGTAGGCTTGATCGCATATGAAAGTTTGAAAGCATAGTTGGGGGTTGACAATGAAGGAAGCATCTTCTTATATAGAAGACACAATAAGAAATGGAGGGATATGATTGAGAGGTGTAAAAGATAATTGGTCGGCTAGGATTAGAAGGTAGGTATAAGAAATAAGAAAATAATAAGAGGGTAGGTAGTGTAGGAATTAAGAGATGAATGGCATGTGTCATAGGTAGAAAAGGCTAATGAATTAATTTAATAAATAAAGATTTATTTAATTAATAGAAGAAATGTGATCAATTAAATAAATAAAAGTATTTATTTAATTTAGGAAAAGGATAATTTAAATTAATAAAAGTATTCATTTAAATGAAGAAAGGCTAGAAGAGGATAAATGAATTATTTAAATAAATAGATTATTTAAATTAATAGAAGAATTAGGCTAAAATAATTAAATAAAAAAAAAAAAATTATTAATTAGACATGACAATTTTAGGTGTCTACTGTTTGAACTATATAATTTGTAGCTTGGATATTTTCTTTGGTATTACCTACTGCTAGCACAATTACTTCAGCATACTTCCTTTTACTAATGGATCAACAAGCACCCTTGATACTATCTTGGACTTTTTGGCTACCTTAGCCTTTGAAGAAGTTAACTGTTCAAAATCAAAATCGTCTGGTGAGACAACTTGCTTCTTCCTTTTTGGTGCCACTATGTCCAACCAAGGAGGCAAGATTGATTGTGTGGTTGAATTAGTGATGCAGAGCATCTATCACAAACCATAAAACCTTCATTCAAGGGTAGACTTTAAACTTGAATCAAGAGGCATATAAAATGATCAAGCACTCTTCTCAACTCCAAACCAATTTCAAAGGTTATATTACACCCCTATAGACATTCATTCAATATTTCAGATCATAACCTTCACCATAACATGAGAGAACAAATTCTTATTTGCCATGGAATACCCTAGTTCAGGGTTTCATTCCTTAAAAACTATTTTCACCAAAAATATCACAAAATATTCAATTCTTAATCAAATCAAGTAAGAAAAAAATAATTTTAAATATGATTCAAATACATTTCCAACACATATATCCTTTCTTCATTATTGTTCCTCATGTGACCACACCAAATGCTACAATCAGACTGCTACTGCCTTCATCAATCTACCTTTCACCATGAACTGTAACAAACAGTCATCAATAACATTTTAAATATTAATCCTAAAGACAATCTCTTTGGTCAAACTTTATATTACTGAGTTACACAAGTTATCTCCAAATTTCAGCTAGATCCACTAGTTAAATCAAAAGTTATGAGCATTTTCCCAAAAACGGGTAACCCTTGGCAAGGTTTTGAAAATTATGGTAAAAACAAACACATCTTGCCAAATACTCCACAAAAATTCATAAGAAAGGATTCATTTGAAAGATATTTCATTAATCTATCATTAAATAACATATGTATATAAAATTACACCAAATGTGATCCTCCATGGATCTATGACAGCCACAGATTCCTTAAAACCTCATGACAGTTTGAGGGTTTGATGGATAATCTTTGTCAAATCCCCTCCAAACTGATCTACCCTCTTATTTTGACCAAAAATTGTTTTATAAACCATTTCAAACTCCTTCCTAACCACTCTAATTGCCTCATGACCAATGGATTTCATTCTTACACTTTTGTTGCACTTTTTGGCAATGTTGCAACTTTCAATTTTTACAATTTTTGCATTTTTGACATAAATGACTCTAACCCTTACATGGACACTTTTAACACTTCAAGATGGACCAAATATGATATATTTGGACAAAATGGCCCATTTATCCTTACATATTATGATTCAATGGAGTCAAATAACCTTAATACATTATGAATGACTCAAATATAATAAAATTGCTCATATTATGACTTTTGACCTCCTGGTATGCTTGTGTGCTTAGGTGCCTTTGCACCAAGTATTGAACTCCAATTGCATAACCTTAGGAAAAATAGTGGACAGCTGGTTGGAAGATACTACTACTTCTAATGATCCCACTTGTACCAAAGTTGTTGTAATAATAGGCACAGTTGGAATTGTAGAAACCAATATTGGTAGCGGAAATGGCATAGAGGTTGACAAAACCTTAACTATCTCAACTGCTACATTTCTTGGTAGCATTGATGTAATAATAAGAGTTGTTGTCATAGAAATTACAAATATTCTTACTAAGGGTGAAGTTTTTGTCATGGCATCATAAACTAATGGACTCACTACCTGTTGCTCTTTGGTGACCAGTTCCATAGCTTCATTAAAGTCCAAGATTGATGACTCAATAATTAAAGTTGGAATATCATCGAAACTGGGAAGATTAGAGAGAGTTACAAATTCTGCATTTCCCCCTTCTTGTTCTTGTTCTTCTCCCAAGTCAACATCTGTTGCTTCTTCATCATGTCCTCACACCTCCTCATCAGAATCAGAGTCAATAGAATGAAACACAACATGATTTGATGATGATGTGTGAGAGGCAGTTGGAGTAGAGCTTTCTCCTTGGTCCTATTCTTCCCCATGAGGAATTTCTCCCTCTTCTTTTTCTTGTTCTTGTTCTTCTTCCTCATCTTGATCAGGCCCTTGGACTGATTCTTGTTGTATGACCATGAAGGAAGATTCCCCTTTCTTCAAGCCTTTAAGTGTGAACTTGAATTTTGGTTCCTTTCCCTTAGATTTTGTTGGTGAAGTTGCCTGAGTATCTTCCTTATTCTTGGTTCTCAGTTCTGAATTTTTTCCCATTAGACCATCATTATCTTCCTCACCCGAGCTAGCAGGAAGTTGTTTCATTTGGATTCCCTTCTTTAGTAGCCATTGGTTTTTATTTTCCATGATAGGCGAAAACCTCTTAGAAATTGATTTGCTCTCTTTCTTTGACCAATGATTTAAAGGCAAGGGAGTATCAGCAATTTTCTTCTCATAGTAGACCAAGTCCACTATATCTTTTGTAAAATGACTATTTGATCCAAGAAAGATGACTATGGTTCATCCTCCTTACATCTTCATCACTTTTACAATCTTCCCAAACATCCTCAAGCCTATGTACATGCACATAGGTCCGTTTGATCTTGCTTCTCATTTTACAAAAATCAAAGTTTTCTTGGGCTCTAAATCTCCTCATTGTGACCCATAACATTTCATTTTCCATATTCTTGGCCTTAGGCATGGTGAGTACTGAATATTGGCCAATAGACTTAGGTCATTTGAGACTTGCTTTATGAGCAAAATCTTGCCTTGCATGCAAATGCACCAATTGACGACAAAGTTCCATGAGGACAATCTTGTCTGAGGGATACCGAGGCAACATGAATGACTCACTTGTAAACAATCCATTGCATATATATGTAAATGTAGTAAATTGCAAGAAAAAACAACCAAAGGAGGATACCAAGGCATATGTTGCTTCTCAAATTCTCTCCTTGTGCAGATTCTTGTTGAACAAACATATCCACACTACGAAGAAAGCATCATTAAATCTTCAAAAATAAGATCCCTGATTATTGATGACTAACTGATCATAATAATCCCAAATAGGTAACAACCTTCTATCTCATTTTTTAGATAGGCCTGGATATTGCCTCATTGAGGTGGCTACATACACAAGAAACGAAGTCATATACAATTTCAATGATGTTTTGACTTCCTCTAACTGAATACAGAGAACATCGCTAATTTTCTCCCCCAAATCAATCTTGGTTGTCCTTTGCCTGATGATTTTCATGTAGTAGCACATCCACTCCTGGAAGTAGTGGGAGTCTTTCAAACCTTTCACTTGTGCAAGCATTGTAACCATGTAATTGTACTCTTCATTGAAATCACTTCTATGAAAGTACTTAGGCCATCTGGTTGCAGTTGAGTCATGTGGAGTAGATAAACACATGGTGTTAATTATTTTCTTACACTTATCTGTGTGCTTCTCATAGTATTCTTGTGTGCTCTCCAGGGTTACATCAGCAACTTCAACTTCCTTTAGGCCCTTAAAAAGTGGTGCAGGAGTACCTACCTATGAAGGCATGAACCAAGAACGGGATAATTTTTTATTAGCCTAGAAGGAATGTAATAATACCCTATAAGTCCTTTTTGTAATTCAATGTCCTAGGAGTGTGACAAGTTTGTCCATGTTTGGGTCAAATTGTCACCTAGGGTCTGGTAGAGCAAATTTAATCAATAAGGGTCATAATGGTCTAAATTGAGGGATCAAATGACCAAAAGTCTATTTGAGTCATTTTTTATGTTTTAAAATCAAATGTAATCATTTTTTGGGACGATGATAGTCTGGAGTAAAAGTTGGTTGAATTATGCAAAAGTTGTCATATTGTGAATTTGTTGTCATGACAATTTTGTACCTTTTTGTAAGTTGTGATTCTCCAAAAGTCAATAAGTTTGAAAAATAGTTGGATGAGGTTGTGGTTTTTTGGGAAATACCTTTAAATACACCAAGCACTGAAGGATGTATGCTGGTTGATTTGGAAAGGAAATTGAACCATCAAGAACTATTGGAAACTCGAAAAACTGTCTAAATTTTGTTGATTGCATACTGAAGGTGGATTGGCCAGGATGCTCATGGAATAGTTCCTATAACTAGATCATTTTACCTTTGTTTTTCCTTCAGTGTGAAGTCTTGAACTGATTGCTGCCCGATTCTACAAGTAAATATCTACCGGGCAGCCTAAAACCTTTAAACCCCTATGGTTTGACTGCAATAATGGGTTTTGGCCTATCAATCCATAACTGAACACTCTATTGTTACAGAAGATGATAGGCCACTATATCATATGTTAGTTCCAAAATCCACTAAGAGGATACAATAGGACGAAGATGATGGAGAACTAACCCTAGGTCTGGCATCTCTATGTGACAGACCGGTTTGATGAGTGCAGTGCGTGATAATTGAGTGGTAGAGCACTGGAAAGGGGTTTGAATGCGGTAGAAGAGTGTTTTGGAAGTTTACATAAGATTTCATGGTCAGTGATAGACACCCATTAGGAGAACCAAACCACTTTGTGGAAGGCATTCAGTCAAATAGGTTTAATAGCCCTATTAGGTTTGTTAGTGCAGTATTGGTTGGGATATCTGCATGTTGGTCTGATACTAGAAACTAAGATATTATTGAGAAATCCCAAAAGGGTGTCTAAAAATATAAAATGTTTGCCTAGATCCTCAGGGTGTCAAAATTTATCACCCAATTCCTTCAAATGGAGACCTAATTGCAACAGGTTTTGTTTGTGGGCAAGTCAAAATTGATGTTCTGATGGATCTAAACCATGAAATCATGTTTCATTTATGTTAAGGTGTTGTGAGAACACCCCTCCAAGTATCGTTGTATTGAATTGATCAAGTGGTCCATTCAAACCCTAAAGCCTAGTAGTAGCCCACTCATGCATGCAAGGGTGCTGGTAGTCAAACCAAGAACTTGGGAAGTGTTAGTTAATTGTAAGTGGATATAGTGGAGCCTTTGGGTCTTCAAAGGTGTTTATTGGTTTCATTGAACCATTGCTTGACTTGGTTTTGTGTAAGGATCTTTAGAATTAGGGATTACCAGTTGAGTTTGTGAGCCTTAGAGGTTGGTTGGTTCAAGGTTATCCTTCTAGTTTGTTGCCTCCTCAACATATTGGTATCAAAGTAGGATTTTGAAGATCACTTGTGTGGTGTGGTCTTAGTGTATGTTAGAAGAGGAGATTGAAATAGGGGCTGACAAAATGCCTCCTAAGAGTATGTCACAAGATGTGGTAAATAAGTTGATTGAAGAGATGCTTGAGTCTAATCTTGAAGAATTGAAAAAGACTAAGGATAAGGAAGATGGAAGTGACATTGATAAAGAAGGGGATAAAGAAGATGGGGAATCCAATAAGCGGGTAGAGGAGATACCTATAGATAAAAGGGCATTTGTAGATGCCTTGAGGTTATTCAATAGTGACACCATTGATGGGTTACTTATATATAGTGTAAGTATGGAAGTAGAAGAGGTGATACACTAGATTGAGGCATTGACCAGTCATTTTGAGTACAAAGAAATCTCTGAAGATAAGAGAGTTAAGTTGGCAAAAGCAAGGTTGAAGGGGTTTGCTCTTACATGGTGGAACTATGTATAAGGGGAGAGAGTTAAGGAGGGAAAGAGTATGATGTTGGTACACATGTGCAGAATATGTTGACATGATGATATTGTGTTGTCATTGATGTCAATATGATGAAAGAATGAACCGGTAATATGCTCAAGAGAGAACCGGTAATATGTTGAAAGAGAACCGGTAATATGCTGAAGAGTGAACCGGTAATATGATGAAGAGTGAATAGGTTTATTCAAGTTAAGAAATTAGCAAAGTCAACTGGTATAATGATGAGAATTGGTATATGTGCTAAAGGTGAAGCGGTTTAATATGGTATGACTACCGATTGGTAGTCTCAACTTCAGGGTTTGCGGTTGAAGTGTTTCAAGCCTGTGTGATTCAACCGATGGCATTGTGTGATGAGTTAGTATTGTAATGGAAATCAGATCATGTTGCCGTGTCAATCTCAAGCACATGAAGGATCTTGCATGAAGGAGATTGATCCTATCTATCTCAGGAATGTGCAAAGTCTCTACAAATGGTGGAGAACATGTGATGGGTTATCGCCTCCAAGAAGCGGTGAAGAACGAACAATGGAGAATGTCTTGAGATCTATTCAAGACCGTTGTATTCAAATGCAAAGTGTTTAATGGTCAAGATTGAACCAATTGAATTGCTCAACCTAAATGTTTAGGGTTTAGGGTTTATGTTACCGACCTATCTGTTTCCTATAAGGTCGATGTTGTGTTTCATGTTGAAGTTGTTGGCAAATGTTGTGTGTGTATCTAAGTGCAAAGATACGTGATTCTTGCCAGACCAGATAAGAGGGTTGATACCTACAGAGTGTGTATGCAAAAGAAAGGAGCTAAATCAGGTCTGCATTGACATTTAGTGCTATTACCAGATCATTCTAATACTTGTTGATCTCTAATCACTTCAATAGTTGGAAAATCCCTTAATAGGGTAGCTTTAACCAGCTTGCTGTAAATCCTTTAACAGGGTGACTCAAAGCCACTGAGTTCATAAAATCCTCTAACAAGGTAACCCTTAACAGGGTTTAACCCTTAATTAGGTATTCTAGCCATCCCTTAACTAGGTGATCCCTAATAGGATCGGTTCCTAACAGAACCTGTTATAACAGTCTTTAAGTAGATTAGGCTTCTAACAGAGCAGACTTCTAAAGAGATCAAAAACATCTTGTGGGTATTCATCCCCACTGTGGTTTTTCCCAGTTGGGTTTCCACGTGAAAAATATGTGTGTCATATTTGATGTTTTTTTCATGTGATGCTACGTTGTTTTCTATCAAGCAGTCAATCATGGTGATCTAGCATGTTATTATATTTCTGATGATAGAATATATGTTTATGCACAAGGATAATGTGGAAATGAGGGTATAGTTTGTGTGGTAAGATAAGTGTTTCTGGTTTATATCTTTCATAGTCTCATTGTTCTTAACCAGTAGTATTTTGGTTTATGACCAGTGTTAGTGATTGCCAATCAAGTTCACTGTTTGCAGTCAAACCGGTTCAGGAAAAGTTTTTGTACCTGTACTGATTCACCCCCCCTCTCAGTACTAGTTTGGTACTCACTATCCATCATTGTGTTATCAATTGGTATTAGAGCGTCCTCCAGGTCCTTTATGCTATAAGCTTAACCGCTTGAGGGCAAGATCCTATTGTAATGATGAAGAGGGAAGGTCCAAAGTTCAACATATATAACTTTAAAATATGGAAGGACAGAATGAAGATATACATCAGAAGCATGGGTGCTCAACATTGGAGCTATGTTGAGAATGTTTATGTTATCCCTACCGGTACTCTCACTGATGACCAAAAGAGAGAGATTTAGGAGAATGGGCAAGTCATGGAAGCCCTAATTAGTAGTTTATCTGACATTGAGTTTATTGAAGTCTAGGATAAAGAAAATCCCAAAGAAGTATGGGATACTCTTGAGAATATCTATGGTGGTGATGAGCATGTGAAACAAGCTAAGGAAGAAAGCCTTAGAAGAAATTTTGAAGACATGCAAATGGTTGAAGGAGAGACCATTCAACAATATGGAATAAGAATCAAAACTATTGTTGGAGATATCAAGAGTGCAGGTGGTAAAATGGAATATTCCACTATTGTTAGCAAAGTTTTGAGATCCTTATTATTGGTCTATGCAATAAGGGTTACTGCTATTCAGGAGTTGAGGACAATAGACAAGACTAAGGTGTCCCTAGACTCCCTCATCGCAAAGTTGACAACCTATGAGCTAAATAGATTTGATGGCAGTGTTCAAAAGACTAAATCAACCTTTAGAGCATCTGTTGCACCATCTAGAAAAGGCAAAGAAGCTAGTACCAGTAGCAAACCAAGACAGAGTAGAGAAACGGATGATGAGGAGATCCTGATGGAATTTGAAGCTCTTCTTGCCAAGAGACTTCCTAAGGGAACTAGTAAATATAGAGGTAACCTTCCTTTGAAATGCTTCTCTTGTAACTAGAGAGGACACATTGTTGTAATCTGTCTTAATGGTGATAGCAAGGACAAACCAAAAAAGTTAAAGAAGTTCAAAGGAGGAAACCAGAGAAACTATTTTGTAGAAGTTGATGAAGGTGTCACTGATGAGGAATCAGAAGATGAAGAAAATGAGGATATTGTGTTTGTAGTAGTCAAGGAAGATGTGTCAGACAAGAAGGCTCTTGTCTCCCGCTTTGATAATTCCAATGAGTGGATTATTGACGGTGGTTGTTCTCACCATATGACTGGTGACCAAAGTAAGTTTCTTTCTCTGGAAGAGTATGATGGTGGTGTGGTTCATTTTGGTAATGATGCACCATGTATGGTCAAAGGAAGAGGGTCCATCTCTTTGAATGGAAAGAGAAGTGTTGACAATGTGTATTGGGTGGAAGGTCTCAGACATAACCTATTGAGTGTTGCCTAGCTGAATGATGGTGGACTCACTCTGGAATTCACAAATGGAGTGTGCAAAATCAAAGGAAAGAATGGTGATTTGATGGCTACCGGTATGCAGACCAAAGGTAACCTATTTCAGCTAAATGCTAGTGTTAGTACATGTCTTATGGCTAAGTTTGAAGACAACTGGATATGGCATAGGAGACTCTGCCATGTAAACTTTGACAATATTGTGAAGGCCAGTAAGATCAAGGAAGTTAGAGGATTGTCAGTGCTGAGAAAACCAGAAAATCCTTTGTGCAGAGAGTGTCAACTGGGGAAAATGTCTTCCTCAACCTTCAAAGGTAAATCTTTCACTGCAGACAATTTACTTGAGCTTGTGCATACTAATTTGTGTGGTCCTATGAAAACTAGGAGTGTGCAGGGAGAGGTATTTTATGATTCTTATAGGTGATTGCTCAAGAATGATGTGGGTCACATTCTTGAAGGATAAGTCTGGAGCCTTTGGAAAGTCCAAAGCTTTCAGAGCATTGGTAGAAAAGGAAAGTGTTAGAAGAATCAAATGCCTTAGAACTGATCAAGGAGGAGAATTCACTTCCAGTGAATTCAACAAATATTGTGAAGAGAATGGCATCAAGAGGCAATTATCTGCCCCCCAGAATCCACAGCAGAATGGCTTAGCAGATAGGAACAACCGGACTATGATTGAAGTGGCTAGAACCATGTTAATCCAAGGAAAGATTTCTCACACCTTTTGGAGAGAAGCGGTGAGCACTGCAATCTACACAATGAACTAGGTACTCATCAAGAAAGGAAAGGATAAGACTCCTTATGAGTACTAGACCAGTAAGACACCAGTGGTAAGCTACTTCAAAGTGTTTGGTAGTAAATGTTATATCAAGAGGAGTGAACATCAGAGCAAGTTTGATGCTAAATGTGATGAGGGAATATTCCTAGGGTATTCCACAAAGACCAAAGCTCTCAAATGTTACAACAATAGGACTTAGAGAATTGTTGAAAGCATAAATGTTAGGGTTGATGAAAACTTTGAGAAACTTGAGGAAACTGGTAAAGAGCATGTAGGAGATGAACCGGTAGTAACCTTCTGGGAACTAGTTGCAAATCAGCCTAGTACCAGTAATTGTGCTCCTACACTACTAGATGCTGATGCTGACGAAGATGAGGATGAAGAAGAAAATAAAAAGGAATTTGTTAAGAATATACCTAGGTATGTAAAACTCAATCATGATCCAAAGCAGATCATAGGAGACAAAGATGCAGGAATTCTTACAAGAAGAAAGGTCAGAGAAAACTCATGTATGATCTCTGAATTTGAGCCTAAATCATTCAAAGAGGCACATAAAGATGAAGATTGGATCAAGGCAATGGAAGAAGAACTTGACCAAATAGAGAAGAATGGTACATGGTCTTTGGTACCCAGACTAGAGCATAAAAATGTCATTGGAACCAAATGGTTCTTCAGAAATAAACTAAATAAGGATGGCACAGTGGTAAGGAACAAATCCAGACTAGTATGCAAATGATATGCCCAAGAAGAAGGAGAAGACTATGGAGAAACCTTTGCCCTAGTAGAAAGATTGGAAGGAGTTCATATGCTCCTTGCATATGCAACTTTTAAATGATTCAAGGTATACCAAATGGATGTAAAATCTGCATTTCTAAATGGAATACTTGAAGAGGAGGTGTACATAGAGAAACCAGATGGGTTTTCCCTATCAAAAGATAGTGGCATGGTGTGTAGGATACATAAAGCCTTGTATGGACTGAAGCAGGCACCTAGAGCATGGTATGAACACTTGCACTCCTATCTTGTGAAGATTGGATTTGAAAGAACAAGTGAAGATAGCAATATCTACTTGAAATCAGATTCTGATCTGTGAAGTATTTGTTGATGACATAATCTTTGGTGGAGATGACAAGATGAGATGAAAAAGGAGTTTGAGATGTCACTCATAGGGGAGATTAAGTTCTTCATTGGACTGCAGATTCAACAAATGAAAGATGGAATCTTTATTACTCAGTCCAAGTATGTCAAATAGGTGTTGAAGACCTTTGGCATGGAAGAAAGCAAACTGGTTGGTACACCAATGGTGACCAGTTGTAAACTATCAAAAGAGGATGACTCAGCATTGGTAAATGAGAAGAAATACCGATCAATGATTGGTAAGCTGCATTATATAGTGCATAGAAGACCGGACATTGCACATGCAGTGGGTATTACCACTCGGTTTCAGCAAAGCCCAAGAGAATCTCACTTGGTAGCAGTCAAGAAGATTCTTAGATATCTGAAGGGAACTATTGAATATGGATTATGGTATCCATACAATGATGATTTCAATCTTAAAGTGTTTACAGATGCTGATTGGGCTAGTAATGTGGATGACCGAAAGAGCACAACCGGTGGTGCATTCTTTCTTGATGGTAGATTGGTCTCATGGATGAGTAAAAAGCAGAGGTGTATCTCTCAGTCTATAGTAGAAGCAGAGTATGTTGCAGCTTTTATGAACTGCACCCAGACTATTTGGATGAAGCATGTATTGAATGGCTTCAAAGTTCCTATATCTAAACCAGTAAGTATATTTTGTGACAATACAAGTGCAATTAACATTTCCAAGAATCCAGTTTTCCATGCTAGAACCAAGCACTTTGAACTCAAGTATCATTTCTTGAGGGAAAAAGTTCAGAACAAAGAGGTGGTATTGGAACATGTTTCCAATAAGGAGTAGTTAGCAGATATATTCACCAAGCCTCTACTGAAGGCTACTTTTACCTATCTAAGAGGTGAATTAGGTGTGTTTCCCCTTCAATAGGTAATCTAAAGGTTTGTGCTCCACATCAGTCAGATCTTACTTTTCTATATCTTTTTTAGGATTGATGTGTTGAAGGATGCTACTCCTCAGGGGGAGCAACATAGTGGAACAGGGAAGCTTGTGCCTCCACTTTGGCATTTTTGTCAAAGGGGAAGAAGATGTGAAGTGGAAAAGATATCTATAGTATTAGGGAGAAGATGTGATGCAGAAAGAGAGATATCTTTGTATATTGCCATCAATGCGAAAGGGGGAGGTTGTTGGCATATGTGCAGAATATGTTGACATGATGATATTGTGTTGTCATTGATGTCAATATGCTGAAAGAATGAACCGATAAAATGCTCAAGAGAGAATCAGTAATATGCTAAAAGAAAACCGGTAATATGCTGAAGAGTGAACTGGTAATATGATGAAGAATGAACAGGTTTATTCAAGTTAAGCAACTGGCAAAGTGAACCGGTATAATGATGAGAACTGGTATATGTGCTAAAGGTGAAGCGGTTTAATATGGTATGACTACCAGTTGGTAATCTCAGCTTCAGGGTTTTCGGTTGAAGTGTTTTGAGCCTGTGTGATTCAACTGATGGCATTGTGTGATGTGTTAGCATTGTAATGGAAATCAAATCTTGTTTCCACGTTAGTCTTGTGCACGTGAAGGATCTTGCATGAAGGAGATTGATCCTATCTATCTTGAGAATGTGCGAAGTCTCTGCAAATGGTGGAGAACGTATGATGGGTTATCGCCTCCAAGAAGCAGTGAAGAACAAACGATGGATAATGTCTTGAGATCTATTCAAGACCGTTGTATTCAAATGCAAAGTGTTTACTAGTCAGGATTGAACCAACTGAATTGCCTAACCTAAATGTTTAGGTTTTAGGGTTTATGTTACCGACCTATTTGTTTACTATAAGGTCGATGTTGTGTTTCATGTTGAAGTTGTTGGAAAATGTTGTGTGTGTATCTAAGTGCAAAGATACGTGATTCTTGCCAGACCAAATAAGAGGGTTGATACCTGCAGAGTGTGTATGCAGAAGAAAGGAACTAAAGCGGGTTTGCATTGGCATTGAGTGCTATTACCAGATCATTGTAATACTCGTTGATCTCTAATCACTTCAACAGTTGGAAAATACATTAACAGGGTAGCTTTAACCAGCTTGTTGTAAATCCTTTAATAGGGTGACTCAAAGCCATTGAGTTCATAAAATCCTCTAACAAGGTAACCCTTAACAGGGTTTAACCCTTAACCAGGTATTCTAGCCATCCCTTAATTGGGTGATCCCTAACAGGATCGGTTCCTAACAGAACCTATTGTAATAGTCTTTAACTGGACTAGGCTTCTAACAGAGCAAACTTTTAAAGAGTTCAAAAATAGCTTGTGGGTATTCATCCCCACTGTGGTTTTTCCCAGTTGGGTTTCCACGTGAAAAATATGTGTGTCATATGTGATGTCTTTTTCATGTGACACTATGTTATTTTTTGTCAAGTGGTGAATCATGGTGATCTAGCATGTTATTATATTTCTGATGATAGAATATATGTTTATGCACAAGGATAATGTGGAAATGAGGGTATAGTTTGTGTGGTAAGATAAGTGTTTCTGGTTTATATCTTTCACAATCTCATTGTGCTTAACCGGTAGTATTTTGGTTTATGACTGGTGTTAGTGATTGCCAGTCAAGTTCACTGTTTGCAGTCAAACTAGTTCAAGAAAAGTTTTTGTACCTGTACTGATTCACCCCCCGCCTCTTAGTACCAGTTTGGTACTCATTGTTCATCATTGTGTTATCATATGATAACCTCCTGGGAAAGGATGAAGGATAAAGTCAAGGCATAATTCATGCCCATTGACTTTGAAGTGCATATGTACAAAAAATTGCAAAACCTCAGATAGAGAGACCTTGATGTGAATGCATATATGGAGGAGTTTTAAAAACTCAATCTCAGATCAAAGAGACAAGAAGAGGAGTCAGAGAAAGTGACCAGGCACTTGTATGGCCTAAGGATGAACATCCAAGATGAGATCAACATCTTGGCACAAGAGATAGTGAACAAGTTTTTGCAATTGGCCCTAAGGGTAGGAGAGAAACTAAAAATAAGAGGTGAGAAAGGTAATAGAGGTAAAGGAGGGAGAAGTTTTAGAGGCAGAGGTAGTTTTGGAGGAATAAGTCCTAACCAAAGGTCTAGTGGTGAGTCTAGCCAAGGAGAGAAATTTGAGGACTCAAGTAGAAGAGGAGGCTACCATGGGAGAAGATCTAATGGAAGAGGTGGGACCAATGGATCAAGGAAAGGATCCAAGTTCTCTAGTATGGGATGATATAACTGTAATCAGATGGGGCACCCAACCTACAAGTATCCAGAGAAGGCCTCAACTTCTCATGGTGGTGAGAGGAGAACCTTTTTAACTCAAGAAGATGCAAGGAGTGTCACATCTCCTGAAGTGAATTTGACATCAGAGATGGGAGAAAACCTGATGATCAAGAGGACACTGCTCAAGGAACCAGTGAAGATTGAGCTAACCCAAAGAAAGGCTTTGTTTAGAGTCAACTGCAAGATTCAAGGTAAGGTTTATAAAGTTGTCATGGATTCAAGGTCTATTGATAACATTGTATCTTTGGAAGAAGTAAACAAGTTGAACTTGGAGAGAGTACCCCATAGTTTTCCATATAGGGTTAGTTGGTTGAACAAAGGGCAACACATACTCATCAATGAACATGCATGTGTAGAATTAAATATTGGGGGGTATAAGGATAAAATTTTGTGTGACATCCTTCCAATGGATGCTTGCCATATTTTGCTTGGCAGATCATGGCAGTTTAACATAAAGGCTCATCATGATGGAGAAAACAATGCTTACTCTTTCCAAAAGGATGGTGTGACTTTTAGGATACAGTCAGTGGTAGAAGGGGATCCACAACATGTAGGACCTAGTGTGATGATTGTAAGGGAAAAAGAATTCCTTGATACACTAAAGGAGGAAGGTGGAGTAGGTTTTGCTTTGATTGTGAAGCCAAAGGAAGAAAGGAAGAAGGGTATGAGTGAGGTAGGACCTAAGGAGGCCAGGGAGCTGCTAGAGAGCTACAAACGAGTGGTTGCAAAAGACATACCAAACTCCCTTTCACCTATCAAAGATATTAGTCATCAGATTGACCTCATACCATGAACAGTATTTCTAACAAGGCAACATATAAAATGACCCCATAGCAAAATGAAGAGAGAGCTAGGAAAATTCAAGAGCTCCTAGATAAGGGGTTGGTGAGAAAGAGCCTTAGCCCATGTGTAGTACCTACTATTTTATCCCTAAAGAAGGATGGTAAATGCAGGATTTGTATTGATTCTAGGGATATCAATAGGATAACCATAAGATCTAGGTTTCCTATTCCAAGGCTAGAGGACCTAATGGATTATTTAGGGGGAGCTACCTATTTCTCCAAGATCAACCTCAAGAGTGGGTACCATTAGATAAGGATAAGAGAGGGGGATGAATGGAAGGTTGCATTTAAAACCAATGAAGGGTTATATGAGTGGCTTGTGATGCCTTTTGGTCTTTCAAATATCCCTATCACCTTTATGAGATGGTGAATGAAGTGTTGTAGGATTTTATAGGGAAATTTTTGGTAGTCTACCTCGATGACATATTGTTTTTCAGTAAGAGCTAGGAGGATCACTTCAAACACTTGGAGGTAGTCTTGAAGTGGCTGCATGAGCAGAAGATGATGATAAATTTAGAAAAATGTGACTTTATGAAGCGGGAGTTGGTGTACTTAGGCTTTGTCATCTCTAAGAGTGACTTGAAGATGGATTCTTCCAAGGTAGAGGCTATTTTGAACTGGCCTACACCTAAGACAGACGGAGAGGTAATAAGTTTTCATTGTTTGGAAACATTTTATAGGAAATTCATTAGAAATTATAGTGATATTTGTGCACCTATGTTAGAAACCATCAAGGGTGGTGGTAGGTGAAATTTGTGTCCAAAGAAGCAGATAAGAGTTTTGAGTGTTTAAAATAGAAAGTTGCCAAGTATCCAATCCTAGTATTGTTTGATTTCAATAAGGTCTTCACTATTGTATGTGATGCAAGTGGATTGGCTATAGGAGCAGTATTGAGCCAAGAGGGGAGACCGGTGGCCTTTTTTCATGAAAAACTAAATAAAAAAAAGAGGAAGTATTCCTCATATGATTTAGAGTTGTATGCCATCGTACAAGCTCTGAAAAAGTGGAGCCATTATATGCTTCCTAAGGAGTTTATTGTGTATATTGATAATCATGCTCTTAGTTTTTTGAATGGATAGGAGAAGCTCAATCATAGGCATATGAAATGGGCTGAAAGTATTCAAGCATACACCTTCATCATCAAGCACAAGAAAGGGGTAGCCAATAAGGTTGTAGATGCTCCAAGTAGGAGGGTGTTGATAGTGCAACAAGTGCAGTTGTAGAGTATGGGTGTTGAAGCACTCAAAGGATTGTATTAAGAGGACCAATATTTCAAGAAAATATATAAGATATGTTGTGACTTTGCAAATTCTTTTTGATGCATGTTGAAAATGATAGTTCTGATACTAAATGTTTAATACAGATGTCAAGCTAATAAGATGAGAGGGGGGATGAATCATACAAACTTAATCTTCCATAAAAATAATAGATTCAACCTCGGTAACATATGCTTCAGTAATATAACCAAAACTGCTAAACATGCAAACTCATAAGCATATAAACATCATAACACTCATAACACCAGATTTAACGTGAAAACCCAAATAGGAAAAAACCACAATGGGATTTTGGACCCACTAAGAAATATACTCTTCTAGAGTATGCTCGGTTAAAAGCAAATCCTGTTAAAGATTACAAACACATTGCTAGATGTGACCCGGTTAAGGGATTTCCCTCATATCTGTTAGGATCTTCACCTTGTTAGAAGTGGCCTTGTTAAAGGATTTCAAACACTCAATCAGAATGTCACCTTGCTAGAGGGTTTTACAAATAAGACTATTAAGTCCACTTGGTTAAGATATTTTCTATCACTTCACAAAATAACAGTAATAAAAATCTATCTGCAACTTCACATCTAAAAATGCTAAAGCAGATTCTTATTTGCTCAATACAATTTAGTCATAGGACTTATCTTGTCCATCTGTTGGGCTCTATACTTTTTTATTCAAACAGGTCTTCAAGCTTCTGTGCTCAATAATCACTATGTAGCATCCCTGTGCATACACTTTCCCGTATGCATTGCCAACCCCTTAATCTCCTTGATCACATATCCCATGATCAATCATAGCCATCAGATCTTCAAACTTGACCAGGTTCAATGTATCCTTCAATCTAAAAAATGTTTTACCCCGCCTTGGAACTTACATACATTTCTTGGAACTTGTGCTAGGGTATTGCAGTTCAATCTGAGTTATAGATCTTCCTACCGATTTTCCTTTGCCATAGATTCTTTAACAAACTTCATGCACGGCATACCAATCATTTAATCATAACCATCTCATCAACTTCCTTCATTAAATAATATTTTTATTCATTCAATGCATTCTGTTATTACTCGGTTGCAACTCGATAAATACTAAACTTCACTCGATAGACATTCTACCTTCATTAACCGATAGCGATAACCTTAGGGTTTATTGACTAGGTTCTTTGCTCGGTAACATAGTATAGTATTAACCTTACAATCAATAACATATGTATGATATCAAAACAATCTAAATATCATGATCTCATCATTGTCTAACTCGGTAATAGTTGCCCATTGAATAACTTATTTCTTCCCTTATTCATCACATTCTTTCTGTGTCTTTTACTGACATCTTTATACTCACCAAATCATACTTCTTAAGATATGGCAACATCATACTGAATTAGAAAATCAATTTCTTGACATCAATGACAAAATAATAATATTAAGATAGTAAACATCCTTAATCAGTTCTATCCATAATCAACAACAGCCTTTTCAATATTTTAATTGAAATGCCAACAATCTCCCCTTGTCTATTATAATGCCAACAATCTCCCCCTTTGGCATTGATGGAAAAACCAATTGATTTGACCTAATTGATTCAGATTCAGATTGCTGAAATGCTGAAATGCTCTCCCCCTATCATCAGACTTCTCCCCCATACAATACTCTTCTCCCCTTTTCTTCAGTCTTCTCCCCCTTTGACAACAATGCCAAAAAGTAAAGAACTAAAACATAATTTCTTCCTGTATGAAGTGATTTCCTGCTGTTATGTGTCAACTTAGTCTTGGTCAGAGCATTTTGTCTTCAATTCTTGTTCCCTGTTATTATTTCCTGCACACCTTTAGAAAACATCCTAAAGTGTGTAAATCAGCATCAACTCCTAAAAGATATTCATTAGAGTCATTGAATTGATGCTTTCACTGAACATGGTTAGTGAGTAGAAGATAGGGGTAGGACCCCTAACTTGCTTCTGAGATATTCAAAAGTGTCTTTTGATAGTGGCTTGGTGAAGATATCTGCTCTTTTCTCCTTTGTGCTAACATATTCCAACACCACTTTCTTCTCTTGAGCTTCTTCTCTAAGATAATGATATTTGATAGATATGTACTTTGTCTTAGAGTGCATAACAGGATTCTTTGAAATGTTTATGGCACTAGTATTGTCACAGAATATAGTTACTGGCTTGGTAACTTTCTCATTTATACCTTCCAACAGTTGTTTGATCCATGCTATATTGGTACAATTCAATGTTGTAGCAACGTATTCAGCTTCTGATGTTGACTGTGAAACACGTCCTTGTTTCTTGCTAAGCCAACTCACTAGTCCTTCTCCTAAAAAGAAAGCTCCTCCACTTGTGCTTTTTCTGTCATCAATGTTGCCTGCCCAATCAGCATCAGTATAAACTTTTAAATCAAAAACATTTCCTTTTTGATATACTAAGCCATAATCCTCAGTGCCTTTCAGGTATCTAAAAATTCTCTTGATTTCTGTCATGTGTGTTGCCTTGGGATCTACAGAGAATCTTGCAACTATACCTACTGCATGTGCTATATCTGGCCTGCTGTGAACAACATATTACAACTTTCCAATCATAGATCAGTAAAGTGTCTCATCAATAGATGTAGATTCATCATTCTTTGATAGTTTATAGTTGGTAGTCATAGGAGTACTTATTGGTTTTGAATCCTCCATTCCAAATTTCTTCAAGATTTCCTTTATGTACTTGGATTGAGTAACGAAAATCTCATCTTTCATTTGCAGTATTTGTAAACCTATAAAATACTTTATCTCACTGATTAATGACATCTCAAATTCTTTTCTCATTTCATTTCCAAAGTTCTTGCATAGAGAGTCATTTCCACAAAAGATAATATCATCAACAAATATGGCTGAGATCAGTATTCCATTTTCATCATTCTTCATGTACATATGGTTGTTTTCACTTGTCCTTATAAAACCAATCTTGATTAAGTAAGAGTGTAATCTCTCATACCATGCTCTAGGTGCTTGTTTCAGACCATATAAAGCTTTGTTCAATTTACATACCTGATCTTTATTCTTGTCTTCAACAAATCCTTCAGGTTGTTCAATAAAAACTTCTTCTTCTAATATACCATTCAGAAATGCAGATTTGACATCCATTTGATATACCTTGAAATTCTTGTAAGCAACATATGCCAACAATGTTCTTACTCCTTCAAGTCTTGCCACAAGTGCAAAAGTCTCACCATAATCAATTCCCTCTTCTTGGGCATAACCTTTGCAAACTAATCTTGCTTTATTTCGAATGACCTCACCTTTTTCATTCAGCTTGTTTCTAAAAATCCACTTTGTACCGATTACATTTTTGTCCTTTGGTCTTGGGACCAGTGTCCATGTGTCATTCTTCTTGATTTGATCAATCTCTTCTATCATAGCATTTATCCAATCTTTACTATTAAATGCCTCTTTCACTATTCTCAGTTCAAATTCAGATATCAGACATGTGTTCTGTATCATTTTGTTCCTTGTCATCACTGGATCATCCTTATCTCCTATAATCTGACTTGATGCATGATATCTTCTGACATACTTGGCTAATACATACTCAGTAGGCTCTATATGATATTCTTCATCACTCAGTAACTGGATAGTCTCTTCATTTTCTTCAATAGTTCTCTCGGTAAGACTTGTCCGTTGAACATAGACAAATCCTTCATAATATTCTAGTTCCTTGGAGTTTCCTTCATCATTTCTTTCTGCAAATTCATCAATTTTCACATTTGCACTTTCCACTATTTTGTTAGATGATTTGATCAGACATTTAAATGCTTTACTACTAGAAGAATAACCAAGAAATGTTCCTTCTTCACTTTTTTAATCAAACTTGCCATTTCTATCATCTTTATGAACATAGCATCTACTTCCAAAGATTTTAAAATAACTTACATTAGGTTTCTTGTCATACCAGATCTCATATGGTGTCTTCAAAGTTCCTTTCTTCAGTTGTGCTTATTGCTTCTCTCCAAAATGTTTGTGGCACTTTCTTTATAATCATCAAGGTTCTGGCACAATCCACAATAGATCTGTTTCTTCTCTCAGCTATCCCATTTTTCTGTGGAGTTCTTGGTGCAGAGACTTGTCTTTTTATACCATGATCACTGCAGTATAAGTTAAACTCATCAGAGGTAAACTCTCCTCCTTTGTCTAATCTAAGACATTTCAGTTGTCTTCCTATTTCATTTTCAACTCTTGCCTTGTAGCATTTAAACATTTGAAAAGCTTTTGATTTTTCTTTTAAAAACATAACTGACATCATCCTTGAGTAATCATCCACAAATAATATGAAATATTTATCACCATAATAACTTTGAACTTTCATAGGACCACAAAGATCAGTGTGCACAGGATATAAAATTCCCTTAGAAGTGTAGCGCTTACTTGTAAAGCTTGATCTTGTCATCTTACACATCTAGCATCCTTAGTACATAGCATTCTCAGGTTTTTCAAGACTCGGTAGACCGCTTACTCGGTGCTTCATGCTTATTTTGTTCAGATTATCAAAATTTACATGACAAAACCTTTTATGCCATAACCAGGTATCATCTATCTTTACATATAGACACTTATTCCGAGTTGAGTCAAGGTGAAATGTGTTACCTTTTGTTTGTGTCCTGGTAGTAGCTAACTTTCCATGCTTGTCATGAACTTTGACAATTCCTTTCTGAAATTCTATTTGGTAACCTGTGTTGTTTAGCTGTGCTACACTCAACAAATTGTATTTGGTAACCTGTGTTGGTAACTTGTCATGTGATGTGAGCATCCACTATCTATGATCCAGGAATCATTAGTATTTATGTGAGATATTAGGGCTTTTTCTTCATACCTTTCTTCATCTGATCCATCTTTGATAGCCACATAAACTACTTCCTCTGTATTAGTTTCATCTGATTTATCATCATTGGATTCCTCATCGGCTATTAAGCATGACTTTATATCTCTTCTTCTGAAGTCTTGGTGTCCTTTGTAATGATTATCTTTCTGTCTGTCATCTTGGCAATCTCTCTTTTCAGTAGAATCTTTGTCAGGACAGTTAGAAGCCATATGTCCTATCTTATCACAATTGAAACATTTCAAAGGTATTTTTCCTTTATACTTACCTTTGCCTCTCGGTAACCTTCTAGCTAATAGTGCTTCAAACTC
Source organism: Cryptomeria japonica (assembly GCF_030272615.1). NCBI lineage: Eukaryota > Viridiplantae > Streptophyta > Pinopsida > Cupressales > Cupressaceae > Cryptomeria > Cryptomeria japonica. Next base: position 68,095,367 of record NC_081412.1, read on the forward strand.
TTCTTGCTTTTTTATTTCCTCATACAGTTTGTGTACTTTTTCCATGTTCTTGAAAAATCTCTCACTTTCTCCACTGTGATCCCCTTTAGTGTACTTACACATTCTATCATTGTAATCATTAGATTCACCAATATGGAAAGAACTGAATGCAGATTCAACTTTATTTACTGATGACCCACTGTCATCAAATTTACTTAACTCAAATGCATGTAGCTTACCAATAGTAGCATCTAAAGAAACTGGCATATTGGGTACAAACCTCAATTCATTGATTGCAGAGACTCAGATTGCATAAGTTGGTAGAAGGGTTCTTAACAACTTACTTGTCATATCCTTTTCTTCAATAGTTCCACCTGCTCCTTTGATTTGATTGATAATCTCCTTTAGTCTTGTATTGTACTGGGTTATGTTCTCACCTTCAATCATCCTCATAGATTCAAGTTATCCTCTTAGACTGTCCACTTTCACTCTTTGAACATGTTCATCTCCACCATACATAGATATGAGCTTGTCCCACATTGCCTTTGCATCATTGCAGCCTTCTAGATCATTAAACTCTGAGTCAGTCAATGCAGATGTTATTTCAATCATTGCTTGGATATGTTCTTGCTTTACCTTTATCTCTTCCATTGTCAATGGATAGGTGCTCGGTGTAATGAAATCATTCTCTAGATAATATACAACATATTCTCCAACTCCTGATAGGTGTAGCTTCATCCTTTTCTGCCATGTAGAGAAACTTGACTTGTTTAGCTTCGATGCATCCCTCTTGTACATCTTTGGATCTTTTCCTCAAGTACCTTTAAAGTTTTCTTCCGGAGTCCAAAGCTCTGATACCAATTGATAGTTCTGATACTAAATATTTAATACAAATGCCAAGCTAATAAGATGAGAGGGGGGGGTGAATCATAAAAACTTAATCTTCCATAAAAACAACAGATTCAACCTCGGTAACATATACTTCAGTAATATAACCAAAACTGCTAAACATGCAAACTCATAAGCATATAAACATCATAACACTCATAACACCAGATTTAACATGGAAACCCAAATAGGGAAAAACCACTATGGGATTTTGGACCCACTAAGAAATATACTCTTCTAGAGTATGCTCGGTTAAAAGAAAATCCTGTTAAAGATTACAAACACATTGCTAGATGTGACACGGTTAAGGGATTTCTCTCATATCTATTAGGATCTTCACCTTGTTAGAAGTGACCTTGTTAAAGGATTTCAAACACTCAATCAGAATGTCACCTTGCTAGAGGGTTTTACAAATAAGACTGTTATGTCCACTCGATTAACAGATTTTGTGTCACTTCACAAAATAACAGTAATAAAAATCTATCTGCAACTTCACATCTAAAAATGCTAAAGCAAATTCTTATTTGCTCAATACAATTTAGTCATAGGACTTATCTTGTCCATCTGCTAGGCGCTATACTCTATTATTCAAATAGGTCTTCAATCTTCTGTGCTCGGTAGTCACTATGTAGCAACCCTGTGCATACACTTGCCTGCATGCATTATTTATCAATAGTTCCTTATTTATAAACAATTTGCCAACTGCTTAATCTCCTTGATCACATATCCCATGATCAATCATATCCATCAGATCTTCAAATTTGACCAAGTTCAATGTATCCTTCAATCTGAAAAATGTTTTACCCCACCTTGGAACTTGCATACATTCCTTGGAACTTGTGCTAGGGTATTGTGGTTCAATCTGAGCTGTAGATCTGCCTGCCGGTTTTCCTTTGCCATGGATTCTTTAACAAACTTCATGCACGACATGCCAATCATTTAATCATAACCAGCTCATCAGCTTCCTTCATTAAATAATACTTTTATTCATTCAATGCATTCTGTTATTACTCGGTTGCAACTCGGTAAATACTAAACTTCACTCGGTAGACATTCTGCTTTCATTAATCGATAGCGATAACCTTAGAGTTTACCGACTAGGTTCTTTGCTCGATAACATAGTATAATATTAACCTTACAATCAATAACATATGTATGATATCAAAACAATCTAAATATCATGATCTCATCATTGTCTAACTCGGTAATAGTTGCCCATTGAATAACTTATTTCTCCCCTTATTCATCACATTCTTTCTGTGTCTTTTACCGACATCTTTATACTCACCAAATCATACTTCTTAAGATATGGCAACATCATACTGAATTAGAAAATCAATTTCTTGAAATCAATGACAAAATAATAATATTAAGATAGTAAACATCCTTAATCAGTTATATCCATAATCAACAACAACCTTCTCAATATCCTAATTGAAATGCCAACAATCTCCCCTTGTCTGTTATAATGCCAACAGAAAAGGATGCAAGAAACATAAGATTCAAATGTTAGTGTTGTTAGTGACAATAAAAAATAAAAGAGGAAAGAAACTACAATCCTAAGCATGCATATCAAGAGAGATATCAAACGGATTATGGAAAGCACACAAAAATGAAGGAAAGACACAAAACCCTCCTAGATGCTCTCCAACATGCTCATGGTTGCTCCTCCCTTGTTCCTCTCCTCTCCAAGTTCCACATGAGTGTAGTCCTCATCTTTTTGCACTATTATGGATGTCTTATTTAGATTCAAGATTATGAAAATGACTAATTATGCAGATGCAAACAACCTAAATATGAGAAAATACCTAATTAATCTATGTTAATTTTATCCAAAATAACAAAGAAAAGTGCTTCTAAATGCTCTCTCAAATTTGGTATAAGTTTGATGCATAAAAGATTTCTAAATCTCAATGAAGAAGGAATGGGCTCTATTTATAGGAAAACAAGGGCAATGGATGGTTGAGATTGAGTAATCTCAACAAGGGCCAGGATTGATGGGTTTGTGATCTATGTGAGGGCTTTCAACCCAAACCTAGGATGACAAATGTCAACATGAGATGGCTTGAGAGGAGAGGGAAGAAGCATTAAATGCTTGAGATGACTTGAAGGTTACCCTGGGAGGTAAGCTTAGGCTTGAGTTGAATGAATAAATATTTTATCCAATGAATAATGCCTTTATCTAATTGACAAAGTCTTGTGCAAGAGTTAGTGGGGATAACCATGGTCAAAGAAATGAATGCTTGAAGAGACCCATGAGTTAAATGGGGGTTAAGTTAGAGGGAAAGTCTCTAACCATATGGGTGAGTTGATTTTAACCATTAATGGTTATGTAAGAGCCATAAATGGTTATGTAAGAACCATTAATGGTTTGGAAGACTTTAGGGGTTAGCTTGTTGAAGATACAAAACTTTTAATGCTTTTCAAAGACTTTGATGCTTTGAGAAGTGACTTCAAGTTTCTTTGGAATGTGACAATAATTAGAGCATGGAATTAGGCTAATCTAGAATGGGTTAGAAGAGTCCAGTGGGTTTGGTGGTTGAGATAAAATAGGATTTTAATCAAAATAAAATTTATTTATTTCAACTAAATAGGTGCAACTTGCATTTGTAGGAGAATGCAAGTGGGGGGTAGTTTAGGGATTTATATAAATATTTTATTTATTTATTTATTTAAAGGAGGAAAGAGGTAAATTAAATAAATGTGTTTTATTCATTTAATTGATTGTTAGAGTGTGGATTAATGAATTAATTTAAATAAATTGGATAATTTATTTAGTTAATAGAAGAAGATGTTGGGGATGAATTAATTAAATATTAATTTAATTAACTAATTATTAATGATTAAATAATCAAATAAATAGTAAATATTCATTTAATTAAGTGGACAAATTTATGTGTCTACATTTGCCCCTCTTTGAGACGGTGCGATTTATCGCATTGTTTCAAAGAAAGAAAGATAGGTATGAGAAATATTCCTCATAAATTTTAATTTAGTGGGTGGTATGGCCCCTCGAGAGATGGGCCAAAAAAATTTAAAAAATTGGGCGATCTCTCGAAAAAGAGTTGAGGGGAGGGAGAATAGAAGAATTTAGAAATAATGGTGAAAGAATGGAGGAAAATGGGGGTAAAACGGAGAAATGGCAAGCCAGTGAGTACCCTTAGGTCATGCAGGAGATACTGTACAAATGCGGTGTTTTTTATTTTGATTGATATTGTACAATTGATGAAAATTGGTTGGACAATCTGGTGCAATTGGTTAAATTGTCTCGGTTCTGTCAAAGCATGATAGTTGATGTCATTTATTCACTTGGATAGGATAAAGTCTGAGTAAGTGAGTCAAAGTGACCTATTGTGACTTAGACAATTGATGTAATTGCCTCATGAAATCAAGGTATTTGAAGCAAAATACTCTTTGAGACTTAGACGATTAATGTAATTGTCTGTTTTGATTGTGTTTGATTGGTTGATCAATTGATAGTGTTTGAGGTGTAGGTGTTAGGCCCAATATGGAAAGCTAATGTACTGAGAGGGGAGGGGTGAATCAGTACTTCAAATCTTTTCTTCAACAATAATTTTACTGTTAAGCATAAACCAAAAACTATTGTAACATAATATAATGCTAAAACAAATAAATAACAATCATACATGATTCACTCCATAACACATATATTTTGGTTATGCAGAAACTCTTGGTTAGAGAGAAAAATTGAGGTGGGGATGAGACCCACAACTTCACTACTGTAATAATAAAGGTTGCTCAGTTAGAGCTACATGTTTAGCTATTTCTGATAGCTTACCCTGTTAGGAGTATCAAGATCTTTAGATCTACCTTGCTAAAGGATTTTACAACACTTATTCTAAAATGTTGCACCTGGTTAAAGGCTTTACAATTTATAGACTTTGTTAGAGTCTTTTACCCTGTTAAAGGTTTCCCTTACAACTCAAAATATTACAATCAAAATCTTACAAAATATTTGCAACTTCACATCTAAAATGTTATAGTAGATTCTATGTGCTCAAAATGAAATTACCTTGCTTATAGCATACCTCGGTAACCCATAAATTTACTCGGTAAACCTTTCTGTTTACATTGTTCCTTGACTGTTCTCTTAAATCCTTCTCGGTGACCTTTGTGTATCTTTGTCAATTGTAACATTCATAACACTCAGTGCTTTCCCATGATTTTGATTTTCACATATGTCTTGCTTCACACACATGTTTGATCCTTAATTCATGTTGTATAAATAGATCTCTTGTAATGGTGATATTGTTCATGCTTCGATCTTACAAACATGATTCATTAAATGAATAACCATACAAAATTATTTCATTGGATATATGTTCTCAAAATCATTCAAAATCTTAAGTGCAATTTCCAATGTGTTAACGGTTTCTTGTTCCTCAATCTTTGTAACACATTTCCCATATGTGTCTAGGTTCAATGAATCTGGTAACACATTTTACTTGGTGTGTATGAACTCGGTATACCATCTTTGTTGCTCAGTAGTCATAGAACGTTACTCAGTAGACAGCTCAATGTATACTAAACTTTGTGACTCCTTTCTTCTATAACTAACTGCTCTGTGCTTCCCGACTTAATATTTTGGTAGTAATAACTGACTAGAGTATATAGAATGACTTTGGACATAAAACTAATGACAACTTAGTAAATAGTAAGAGTAGCTTATTTGTGGTGAATCATAGCAGCCCCATTGAGACTAGGTCATTGTGATAAATGTCTATTGTAGTCTAGGATTGCCATAATCGATTACCTGTTGAGACCCAAAGATACTTGATTAAAAAGTATATGTTGATAGTCTAGGTATGTGTGAGTCAATGTGCCTATGTAGATAGAGTAACTGGCTTGATTGGGTTGATGGGAACCAATGAAGGGATTATGATGATGACCTAGATGGGGAGGGTGAGGGGGGATTCAATGTTAGATAGAAGGTATGGAGGACCTAGGACTCATTCCTATGGAAGAAGATCAAAAAAAAGAGAGTATTCATTGTCATTACTATGTATGAATGATATGAAACAATATGGATGTATGTATGGATGGAATGCAATGTAATGTAATATATACAAATGAGATGAAATAATGATCCTGTTGTCTTCAAAATCTGATTCCCTTTAATATCCTTAGAATAATATGATTTAAGCTTGGTGCAGAAGAGACATCGAAGATAAAGAAATTCTCAAGACAACATATGACAAGGTTTGGTTAGACCTTCTACACTTCGGGCTTCCTCGGAGCCCAGGTGGGTATACCTTTGTGAATTAAATTCACACTTTCAAACATAAACCCACAGCAAACCAGTCCAAAAAACCAGTGGATTTATTCACCTTGAAATCAACTGAAAATAAAGGATGGAAATTATACTTAAATTCAGCATTTCAATCAACAAAGCATGCAATAAATAACTTCAATTAATACCAGTGCCTTATCCAAGGTCACAGAGTCATCTAAACTCAAATAAAACTCCTCAAACAATACATCTTTATGCTTCCCATCGGCTTGGTTTCTATTAATCCTTATATATGCCTGACACATACAAGAATTCAAGCATTCCAAACTAAGCTATGGTCCTCAAAATTCAAAATTCCTCCCAAAGAATTTACTAGTATGAGTGATCCCGTGTATTTAATTTCCCTCCTAAAGAGAAAAGCTAACAAGCACTTATACTAAAATTGCTTTGCAATTCCATTCAAACAGAACAACCCTGGATTATTCAGAATGAAAACAGTAAATAAATTTGTGAACAAACTTGAAGACAACACAAAGCTTTACTCAAAACCGATGGCCTGTATATTGATATTCAGTTCAAGAAATATTACAATAAATTTTGATTCTCCATTAGACTTAGAAAAGCTCAGATAAATTTCTGCAGCATTTTCTTACAAAATTTTGTGATCTCTTTTCCTATAGTCCTGGTATCCATTTATAACAACATGGATGCACAAAGCTTCAAACTTCTCGAGGAGAGTTTGTTACAATCATTTCTTTTCAAAAATAAAGAGGTTACAAGTTCTCCGCACAAAACAGTTACAAGCTCTTTTCAACCTCTGTAGTTTGTTCAACAGGTTGTTCGGTTGCAACCTCTTCTATCTTTTCAGGGGTGCTCTCCAACTGTTCTGGATCATGGGTGGCATATTTAATTTCCCACTCACTATATATCTCTTCTTTCGGCCATGAAAAATTAAATACATCATCTTTAATTTTAGTCAACCTTTTCCAAGAATTTCTCAGTTTGTTGACTTCTGAATTAAGGAAACCATAATGTGACTTAATTTTTTCTATCTCTTGTATTGTCACAACAAAGAAAGAAGTATCATCAAGATCAATGATTCCTTTAACTCTTGCTGACAATTTAGCTGCTATCTCCTTAAGCCATATTTGCTTGTCTTTTAACTGATCCAGATTAACAAAAATTCCCGGGACCAACTCAAAAACTTGATCGGTGTATTCCTTCTTGCACAAATTAACCTTTCTATCCACATTATCCGCCTCTGTTGCCAATTGCATTAAGACTTTAGTGACATCAGAAGTGGATTTGAAAATGGGATTGGCTCTTGCTTCATCACAGGATACACACATGAACTCTAGATCTTGCTCCCTAGGCCTCCATCTGTCAAAAATGGGTGTCAAAATGGCCTTATCTCTCCTCAGCTCATTCCATATTTCCATAATTTTTCCCACATTATTATAGAGCAATGAGGCATTTATTGTATCTACAAAACTAGAGATTGTGGCCCTTACTTTCTCCTCATATTTCCCTGCATATAAGGCCTGAGCCTGTTTCAGGTTTTCTAGTTCTTGGGGAGTGATCTCAATCATTTGAGAGCTGGAGGGTGTTGGAGATGGTGGAAGTTCTATGATAGGGATAGTAGGTGGAGGTCTTGTAGGAGAAGAGGAAATCATCAGTGTTGAAGTCTCACCTTGTTGGTATTGTCCCATCAACTGGCTCTGCAATTTAGCAATGATGCTATCTTTACCTCTTACCTCCTCCTTGGCACTGTTACAGGCCTTTAAAACTGTTTCCAACTTAATTTGGAGGGCCTCTTTTTCTTTGGCTTCCTTCTCTACCACTACAACACAGAATTTTGCAGTTTCTAACACAGTGCTAGCAGCCTCTACTACCCCTATACTCTGCACTCTCTTTACCATCATTCCACCAAGGTAACTTGACCCTAGGGTGTCTTTGCTTTTCTTTCTCTCATTTCTCTTGAGAGACCACATGACTAATACAACATTATCCTTATTGAAAGTAACCCCTTCCATGGGTTTAGTCTCTTTTCTTACTGCATCTAATACCAGGGCATCTGCAATATCCCACTCTGGTAATATAAGCACTCCAGCTTGTGCTACCATATCTCTTCCCTGCTCAGGGGTGATGGTTTTGAATTCTTCCATCATCTCTTGTTTTATTTCTTCTTCCACTGAGGCTGGATCTTTATTGGGCTGCTCAGCCTTTCTTGTCTCACATCTAGCATTATATCTATCTATATGTTGTTTCCAAATGAATTGCATAAATGCTTCCGATGTGACAAAGTTGTCATCAGCTAGAAAGGCACTACTTGCCTTTTTTATCTCAGGATCCCACTCCTGGCCTTTAAGTTCAGTGGAGATGATATCCATTTCAGCATCAATGGGTTCTTCTGGCATCCCTTCCTCCACTTCATCATAGGTGTATGCAATTTCCCCTAAACTACTCAACTGCAAGAGGTGTTCAACCGCTGCTTGTTCATCTCCTATATGGATAAGGGATTGGGATGGCGAATACAAGGGCGTATTTGATTGCACTTCCTTCCCCACCCTTTGCTTCTTTGGGTTGTCTTGGATGTCAATGACATCTTGTATCTTCCTCTTTCCTTTGGATGTAGAGGGCTCCCCTGTTGTAGGCACTAGCACACTGTAACCTAATTTCTTATGCAGTGTGTAATCACCAGGAGGAATTGCTTTGCTGGAAGCTGACCTGCTTAGGATCATTCTAGCTTTTTCAGGGTTGCTCTTAATCACAGCTTCCCTCTTCTCCTTCAGTGTTTGCATCACATCCTCAAAGAAAACAATCAAAAACTTTATTTTCTCTTCTAGTGGGAAGAAGCTAGACAATGGGTCATAGCTAGCATCAAACTGATGCACAAAATCCAAGGCTTTCTTATAAGCCACCCACTTTTCTTTTCTTAGCTCCTGCTCATCTAGATCAAACTCATTTCTGATGAGGTCTTCAGGAAACTGGAATTGATGAGGCCTACCTCTGCATGCTACCTTCTTCCTAAACACATAGTTGAAGAAGTCCTTTGGATCAGCACACCTGGACACTACAGTGGACAAATGATAAGGTTTGAGGAAATACTCAAAGCAGTTCCAGCCTCCGTTTGTTATTACAAATTGGTGGGCTATGGTAGCTGTAGGGAAAATAGTCCCTTTACCTCTGCCTGTCAACTCTGCTTCTTGTAGGCCACCAATTTGCCTAAGGATCTCTGCTATTCCCACTTTGAGAGGGACCTAGTAAGGTAACAAAAATGGAGTGCCCCTGAAACCAAAAACTCTAAAAACTGTGGAGACTGGATACAAATAAATGTCGCCCAGTTATGAACAATTTTTATATTCTCTGCGAATTCTTTTGGCCTTATGAATTCCAGAAGATCCTTAGGGACTCTTGGGTTATCAAAGTAGAGGAGAGTCCTTATTTTGGATGCAAAATATTTATCAAACTTAAAAAAACTAGCATCCTCTCTGTCCCATGACAACACAGTACTCCATAATTGTACTGGCATTTTTTCTCCTTCCTTCCCCTTAACCAGGTCTAGTCCATTGGCAAAATAATCACCACCTTTGAAGAGAAAAAGGTGCATTAGGAGTGAATACCATCTGAAAGGTCTGTCCACCTTTCCATTCTTTATTCCTATCAACCCTCCATGGATAGCATCGGCAATGAAAGAGGCATAATCAAATGTGATAGCAAGAGAAGGATTCAAAATCTGGGCAATCATTAGCAAGTAATGATTCAGCATATTTGCTTCAGCATCTTCTCCTAGAACTTGACAAAGTACCCAATACATTCCTTTAGCCCTCAAAGTAAACATACTTAATGAGAAAGGCTCTTGTGTGTTGGGTCCTACAACTGTTAACCCTCCTATTTTCACAAAAAGTTCCTTAAGAGGTCCATTCCTAAGATGACTCCTCTGTGCACCATAAATTTGGGCTAATGATTTGAAATTTATAGGTTCTAGGAAGTTTTTGAACTCATTAAGCCCAAATGCTGTCCTAAACTCTTCAGCATTAATTTCCACAAGGGTTTTCCCATTTACATCCTGGATGCATCTTGTGATTGGATCATAATTTAACGCCATTTGGGTTAGCAGGTCTGTATCCATGAATACCCCTGGGACTACTAATTTCCCAACATCTAATTCCCAGATACTGTTTTGAGGGGCAGGAGAATTTCTCATTCCGAATCTAACTTTAAACAACCCCAACCCGGACAGTCCAACCTGTAGATCTCTCAACCAATTACCTTTATCATATAATCCTTCTCCTATCTTTAGGCGGGGGGCCCTGGGCACTAACTCTTTAGCCTTTGATGCCTGATTGGTTGACAATGTCAACTGTTCTAAAAAATCATCACACACACTCCTTTCTAAATAGTTAACCTTGCTAGAAAATTCCCTTTTAGGAGCCATTTTGAAAATGCAAGAAAATGACTATCACTCTTAAACAATCCTGCAACGAATGAATTATCTTATTTAGAACAGTACACAAGAATTGCTACAAAAATATGAGAGAACCTGTTCTTTGCTTGAAGGAATTTTCTCTGCAACTGAACCGACTTGCTCTGTATCTGATGAAAATAACTCTGCATCTACTCTTCTGCAAAATCTTTTAAAAGATATCTTCACTTGGTTGTTAGGAAATCAAATATTTGTACTCAGGGCCTTAACTATAACATTGATTTCGCATGCTTCGGCCGTCCCTTCGAAATTGAATTCATACGAGAATTCATATTTTTCGCTCCAACGGGTCACAACATTCCTGCAAGTGTTCCATTTTGCTCTTTCGCAACTTCGCGAAGCATAACTATCGGGCAGCTTAGTCCTGCGAAATAACGCCAACCATTCGATCAAAAGAAACTTGATCAAGCGTTAGATTAACTGACGGCTTTGGCTTTTCTCTGGGTCCCGCTTTTCTATTGGCTACATAATACCATGTGGCGTCTAATCATTGGCCTTGAAATCCCCTTCGCATTCCACTTGATACTGGTCGCGTGTCTTTTTTTTATACCGACGGTTCCACCTTGGCGGGCCCACACTTTCTTCTTAGACCATGTGTCATCATGACACGTGGATGGTCGCGTTCACTCTCGCTATTTCGCGGGCATAAAGAGTGAGCACCTTACCCTTGCAAAATAGCACGGACCATTGGATCATCTCTCAAATATCGGTGTTTAATCCTCTGAAAAGGCTCTCAGGAGGGGTGGGCTCGCTGACTCATCGTGAACACCTGGCGCCCGGTCACTTTCGGCGCTAATTTGTCACTCTATCATTTGCCCGAAGGAAACCACAGGGCCCCACTTTCGTCTTAACAACTGCATCCTCCAGGTCATCATCATGACATGTGGACAGTTCTCATTCACTCTCGCTATTTCGCGGGTATAAAGAGTGAGCACCTTACCCTTGCGAAATAGTGCGGACCGTTGGATCGTCTCTCAAGCTAATCGGCATTTAATCCTTTGAAAAGGCTCTCAGGAGGGGTGGGCCCGCTGACTCATCGTGAACACCTGGCGCCCTATCACTTTCAGTGCTGATTTGTCGCTCTGTCATTTGCTAAAAGAAAACCATGGGGCCCCACTTTCATCTCAACAGCTGCATCCTCCAGGTCATCATCATGACACATGGATGGTTCTCATTCACTCTCGCTATTTCACGGGCATAAAGAGTGAGCACCTTACCCTTGCGAAATAGCACGGACCATTGGATCATCTCTCAAGCTGATCGACGTTTAATCCTTTAAAAAGGCTCTCAGGAGGGGTGGGCCCACTGACTCATTGTGAACACCTGGCGCCCTGTCACTTTTGGCGCTAATTTGTCGCTCTGTCATTTGCCAAAAGAAAACCACGGGGCCCCACTTTCATCTCAATAGCTGCATCCTCCAGGTCATCATCATGACATGTGGACGGTTCTCCTTCACTCTCGCTATTTCGCGGGCATAAAGAGTGAGAACCTTACCCTTGTGAAATAGCGCGGACCGTTCGATCATCTCTCAAGGTGATCGGCGTTTAATCCTTTGAAAAGGCTCTCAAGAGGGGTGGGCCCACTGACTCATCATGAATGCTTGGCGCCCTGTCACTTTTGGCGCTGATTTGTCACTCTGTCATTTGCCCGAAGGAAACCACGGGGCTCCAGGTGTTATTAAAAGCTGTACCTGCCAGGTCATATCCACCTGCAACCTGACTCACCTTTGGGCCCGCCTTTTAGCCTTTTAACCTTGACCCGCTGACTATTGTGACTTGTGCCACATGCCACCATTTTATTCACTATCAACAACCAACTGGATCATCTATGTGGCATGCCACGTGGTTTTCGCTATTTCACGAGGTATAAATTACGCGCAACTTCGCCCAGCGAAATAACGCAAGCCATGGATCCATCCGCGAGATGCGCACTTGTTACTGGGCCTGACAACTTTAGAAGAAAAACATACAAGGCATAAAATTTTTGATTAATCAACATAACCACCTAGGCAAACAACAAGGGGGGACACATCCTACAACCCCACGACCCATTACTTAAGTGAATAAAGTAACAGAAGATTAGAAACCAGAGGGTTTAAAACAAATACGATAGGATCTAAAATCAAAAACCCTTAAACCCTTAAAGTCTAGAATAAAGCTGAACCATTTGGAATTACACCCTATTCGAAAATTTAAACATACCATAGCCAATCATGGGAAAAGAAAAACCCAATTTTAATCAGTGATAATAGATCCATAGATTATTCGCAGTGCTTAATTTTCATCATCGAGCATGGTAGTATCATTCTTGGCCAAGGTAGCAGGAACCAAGTTTGAGCATTTCACCTGTAAGAAAGTCTCACAGACAAGGAAAAGTTACCCTCTAGTCTAGTTCATGCCCAAATGGTCGAGGTATACGTTGTAGTCAATAAGCCATAGTGATCTATGACTATATTTTTGCATATGATCACGTAGCTTAGTGAACTTCCCACATAGACATCATTAGTACATACCCCAGAACTTCATTGGATCAATCTATAGATAAAAAATAAAGAAAAGATATCAGGAGCCATCCTGGCTACTCTAATCACTTGTGGATATCCCAGAGTAATTTAGGAACCTGATATAAATAAATATATAAATAAATAAATAACAAATCGACCAAGTGCTTATCAGCTAAACAAAATTTCCTTGTCAAAGAAAATGTTATCATGTCTTGTTTATGAGGAAGGATGCATCCTTTGTGAAGATGGTTGTGTGCAGATGTTTTGACTTGGTTGGTTGATTTGATAAGTGATCATTGTTTAAGTAGCTCAAAAATGTTTGTTTGGTGTTGGTTGTGATGCATATGTACAAGGAATATTATGCTTTGTAATGCTTTTGATTGATTTTGATGTTTTTGACATGTTTTTGGATTTTGTGAGTGTTTTTGAATGCTTTGGGTATTTTCTAAGTTTTTACGAATATTTTTGGTATATTTCCAACTAATTTTGAATGAGGAACTCAATGAATCAGAAGTAATAAAGAATCCACTTCCATCAATAGGTTAAGAGCATTTCCCCCACTTTATATGTCGCTATGAAGTGGGATACAGGACACATGAAGTACTAACCATGATTGTAGATCAATGACAAGCCATGGTTTGAATAACGGATGAATGGATGCAATGGATGTGATTGCAACAAGTCTGAAAGACAATGGAGCCATAGCCTTTATGAATGGCACCTGTTTGCCAGGTTTTCACCACCATAGTGGTTTTCACCATTTGGATGAATTATTTTTCTTTAGTATTTTCTTAATGTTTTTGTATGTTCTTCAAGACATTTTCTAAATGTTTTTGGTATTTTCTGATATAGTGGAGGTGCCTGATGCTCTACACAACTTATGTATGAAACTGTTTGAGGTGCATGTTGTTGATCAGATATTCTAGTGGTTCTCCTTCTGAAGTTGCCAACTGATATGCCCCAGACCCAAAGACGGAAGTGATAACATACAAACCCAACTAGCTGGATTCAAACTTGCCCTGGTGTTCTCTATTTAGTTGGTTATGAGGATTCTCCTTGAGAACAAGATATCCCACCTCAAATGTGCGAGGTTTGACCTGATGATTGTATCTTCTGCTCATGCACTACTGATAGGCTTTTAGGTAGTTGTGTGTAGCTTGTTGCATTTCATCAAGCAATTCCAAGTCCTGAAGATGAGAGACTTGATATGCCTCATCATCTATCAGATTGTGCCAAGAGACCCATAGAGATGGTATTTCAACCTCAATAGGCAAGATGACTTCTGCTCCATAAACCAGTGAGTAGGGAGTTGCGCCTGTAGGGGTTCAAATGCTAGTTCGATATGCCCATAGTGTTGGATTTAATCGAATGTGCCAATCACGGCCAGCATCATTGACTGTCATTTTAAGAATCCTCAATATATTCTTGTTTAATGCTTCGGTTTGACCATTGCCTTGTGGGTAATAGGGGTGGAAAAATGGAGTTGGATGTGAAACTTCTCACAGAGTGCACGAACATCCTATTTTTTGAAAGGAAGCTCATTATCTATGTTGATGGACATGGGTACACCATATTGGTAGATGATGTAATTAAGGATGAATGAGGTGATCTTCTTGCCGGTGACTTGGATAAGTTGAATGGCTTCGATCCACTTTGTGAAGTATTCGATAGTGGTAATGATAAATTTGTGGTCGTTGGATGAACATGGATGGATTTTACCCACAAGGTCAAGTACCCATTGACAAAAGGGCCATGGTATTGTGATTGGTTGCAATTCTTATGCTAGTGCATGTATCAGTTCTCCATGAACTTGGTACTTCTTGCACTTTCTAACAAAATAGTAGGAGTCTTTTTCCATGGAGGGCCAATAGTATCTAGTGTGCATGATTTTCTTTGCAAGCGAAGGACCGCTTGAGTGAGTTCCACAAATTCCTTCATGTACCTCTTACAAGGCCTTTGTTATCTTGTCTTGTTCCAAACATCAAAGGAGAGTACCATCAATACTTCACCTATATAGGGTGTCGACAATGATGGTGTATCAAGTGGTTTGGTGGATGAAGGTTTTTCGTTGGTTATTTGATTGGCTGGGAGGAAGTGTGTGATCACGGAGGTAAGTGAAGAACTCACCATACCATGGTGATTCAGAATTGACAAGGCACCATTCCATTTCAGTTTCAGGGATATCATACGTGGGGATCCAAAGTTGTTCTACCAAGAACTCATAGCGTGTTGAATTTTTTGGAAGATCTAGGAGAGATGTAATTATAGCCATTGTGTTGATAGCTCAATTACGATATCTAGGTACTTGCTCAAATGTGATAGTTGTAAATGATTCTTTGTAACTATCCACCATCCTTTTATATGGCATGAGCTTATCATCCTTAGTTTGGTATTCATCGGTGACTTGTCAAATGACTAGTTGAGAATCTCCATATACTTGTAGCTCTTTTAGATGCCATTGTATAGGCAATCTAAGTCTTGTGATCAAGGCCTCATATTTCGCTATATTATTGGTGCATGGGAAAGTGAGCCTATATGATTTTGGGAGGATGTCACCTTGAGGTGTGATAAAAAGAATACCTACCCCTGATCCATGTCTAGTATATGAGACATCAAAATATAGCTTCCAACTTTGTATAGTTGTGATCATGAATATCTCCTCATCTGGAAAGTTGGAAACAAGAGGATGGTCACTTGCGAGGGGTGCATCAACCAACTGATCTGCAATAACCTACCCCTTGATAGTCTTACAATCCACATACTCTATATTAAGTTCACTCAAGATCATAACCCATTTGGCCAAGCGATCTGTCAATGCTGCCTTGTTGAGTAGGTACTTGAGTGGATCTATTTTTGCAATGAGTTGTACCTTGTGTGTTAACATGTAGTGCCTCAATTTGGTGGCTGCCAAGATAACTGCTAGGAAATATCTCTCAATAGGTGTGTAATTGAGTTTATAGCCTACCAATGTGCGAGAGATATAGTATACAAAACATTATTTTCCTTCTACATTGTGTTTTGCCAGCAATACTCCTAATGTCGTATTTGTAGCTAAAATGTATAGCAATAGAGGTCTGCTTGGATCTGGTGGAATCAGCAAGGGTGTATGCATTAGGTAGTCCTTAAGAATTTGGAATGCCTACTGGAACTTTGTATCCCATTGAAAGTGTATATTCTTCTGTAACAGATGCGTGAATGGATGATATTTATCAACCACTTGTGCAATGAATCTCTGAATTGATTGTAGTTGCCCTTGTAGTGTCCTTAACTGACTAATGTTCTTTGGAGGTGGCATGTCCATGATTGCTTTGACTTTCAATGGATCTACTTCAATTCCTTTGCTTGAGACAATGTATCCTAAGAGATTCCTGGAGGTTACTCCAAAGACACATTTATTTGGATTGAGACGGACATGATATTGCTCTAATCTATCGAAGATTTTACCTAGTATTGCTAGATGACCCTCTCTTGTTAATGATTTAGCTAGTAAATCATTTACATAATCTTCCATTATGGTGTGCATCATATCATGAAAGATGGTAGGCATGACTCTTTGATATGTTGCCCCTGCATTCTTTAGACCAAATGGCATCACATTCCAATAGTATGTTCCCCATGCAAATGTGAAAGCAGTTTTATGTTGATCCTCTGAAGAAACCTTAATCTGGTTGTACCCTAAAAATCCATCCACAAGAGAAAGCATTGCATGACCCCATGTTATATTAACAATCATGTTGATGTTTGGTAAGGGGAAGTCATCTTTAGGGCATGCCTTATTCAAATCTTTGATGTCAGTAAAGATACAGATGCCCCCATTAGGTTTTCCAATAGGTACAATATTTGAGATCCAATCTGCATAATCGATTGGTCTAATGAAACAAACATCCAAGAGCTTTTTGAGTTCAGCCTTGATAAGAACAACAATCTGTGGGTGCATATTTTTGAGATTTTGTTTAACAGGTTTAGCTCCTTCTACCACAGTTAGGTGATGCATGACTAAATTAGGATCTAAGCTAGGCATGTCTACATAAGACCATGCGAAGTTGATTTGATGCTTCTGGAAGAATTCCACAAATTTTGGTTGTTCCTCTAGAGTTAATAGAGATGCCAAATGTATTTGGTGAGGAGTCTCAAGGGTCCCCACATTGAATTCTTTTGTTACTTTGATTAGGATCGTCGACCTCTCCTGATTTGTACTAAAGGGAGGATGTCAAACCTTTCATCCTTGGGTGCCTTGGAGAGGTTTTCACCTTTGGATACACTCTTTATTTTTACTTTTTTGGGATCAACAAGTGCCACTGTGTGCTTTTCACTAAAAGATCCATGTTTTATTGTGATATTTTTGCAGCTAAAAGGTTTGGCATCTACCCCAAAGTATGTTGTGCTATTGAGTTCAATGGCAAACCTAGCTTTATGATCCTCACTTGGTATGTTATCCCATATTTCTAAAAAGTCTATGAGAGCCTCATCATTTTAGAAATGATCAAGACATGAGGTATTTGGCTGGTTCTAGTCGATGAGTTCAGGGTGGATGATAGGCATTACCTCATCGATTAAGTTGAGTTCAGAGGAGACATCAGTGAGGGTTAATATAGATGAGTTAAGTTCATCGATGGTACTCTCCTCATCAGATTCTGGTGTAGGATTTGATGTAGGGCTTGTGGAAATTGCTTCTTGCTTAGGAACCCAAAAGGTTTTAATCCATGCCTCTCCATAAACTGGGATATCTTTACGAGGTGGTGGAGGTGATGTGTCTTCCTTGTCTGAAGTATTTAGATTCACTGAATCCCATTCCCACTCATGCGAGTCTTTCTCTAAATCACTCTCTAACATCCGATTAATGTACCAAGCTGGGATGTCTTTTGAATTGAATATTTTATTGGTCATGGGTTTATGCACTTTTGGAGGTGGGATTGCCGGTGTTGCTGATGGGGTTATTGGTGTTGTTGATGCTATTGTTGGGAGTATCGGTGTTGCTGGTATAGTTGGTGCTACTAATGCTACTGGTGGGATTATTGGTGTTGTTGGTGGTGTTGATGGCTTTGATGCTACTGATGGGATTATCAGAATTATGGGTGCGGTTGGTTCTACTGATGCTACTGATGGGATTATCAGTTTTGTTGGTGCAGTTGGTGTTGTTGGTGTCACAAAGATAATCAAGGATGGCCTCTTTGGAGTAAATTATTGATACATGGGTTTGCTAGGTTTTCCTTTGAATATAAGCTTCGGAAGAGATTCCTTTTGAAAACCTAATCCAGTTTTATCTTTGGGTTTCAAATCATGTTGTAAGGGCTCGTGTCATCCTTGTTTGCAATGTCCCAAAGCACTCTGGCCATCATAGCCCATTCTTTGCATGATAGTGAGGCCTTTGCCATATTTTTCAATTGGAATCTTAGCCTTTGGGCTTTCTTTATTGATAGGATCTTTGTAGATCCATTCTGCCAGGTCCTCATCCATGGTTTCCTCCTTCTGACTGTTACTAGGGATAAATTGTGCCAAAGTGCAAGTTCTTTTGGCCAGTGGTGTTTGAAGCAACTTTTGGGTTTTTCCATGAGTTCTAAGGGAGGTGAGTGAGTTTCCAACACAAAAAGGTTGGCTAAGATTATATTCCCTGGGACCTTCCTCAGCCATTTTCATTTTCAACTTCTCTTGCTTTGGTATAGGGGTGATTGAGCTGGAAAGAGAGGTTGGACTAACATATGATGTGGAAGGGATAGCTTCTCTTTGTTGTTAGGTATGGTGATCTCTGGCTAATGGTTAATATTGTTACAATACGCAAATGGATTTGCAATGCCAAGGATTTTGATTTCTACACCATTATGGGGAAACTTGATACATTGGTGATAGGTGGATGGAACGGCTTGCATGGTATGTATCCAAGGTATTCCTAACAAGAGATTATATGGTAGAGGAAGGTCTAGAACTTGGCAGCCTATATGCTTCACCATTGGCCCCACTTTGATAGGTAATACAGTAGCTCCTCTAGAAGAACTCTCTGCATCATCATAGGCTTTAAAGGTTATCTTTTTGCTGGCATCCATTGATTCTATAACAAAACCTATTGTTGTGACCAACTGCAAGGTGCATATATTCAAGCTGACTCCATTGTCAATCAAGACTTTCTTGATTCTATGTTGGCATAAAAATCCTTCAATGTGAAGGGATGCATTATGTGGTTGTTGAAAGGAAGCATTGTCAATTTCAAAAAAAGTGAGGCATGGTGATGACTTGAGACTACCAACCATGGCTTGAAATTGATGTGTTGAGGTTGGTGGGGACAGATGGTTCTTGGAGAGCTTGATCAAATATTGTTTTGTGTGAGGGGGATAAGCATAAAATCTCTAATATGGATATAAGGGCAGGTGTTTTATCCAATTGTTCTACAAGAATATATTGCTTGGGCACGGTTGTCATTCCTTATGGTGTCGCTCAAATGGAAATCTTGCTACGATGCGTAACAATATTGCATGCAGGATTTGGATCTTTGATGGTGAGAGTTGCAACTTGTTCATCAGCGTCATAGAGGTGATTCACAATATAATTATATATAGCTCATGTATAATTAGTTGTATTATCTGTGTTTTGCCCTGAGGTGGAAGGACCCCTTTGATCATGCGATGGAAGTGGATTCTTGAACATTAAATGATCATCATTGGATGTTTTAGGGTCATGTCCTTCCATTTCAATTTCTCCTCTATCAATAAGATCTTGAACAAGATCTTTCAATCGATTGCAATTTCTCATTTTATGTCCTCTTCCTTGGTGAAATTCACAATGTTCATTATCTCTCCACCAGGGAGGCTTGACCTGAGGCTCATAGTTAGAGGTTTTTGGTAAGGTCACAAGACTGGAAGTGACCAATTGATGCAAGATTGTTTCTATGGGCTCCCCTAAGGGTGTGTATGTGTGTTTTGGCTTGAAGTGTTGTTACCTTTGTTTTGGTTCTTCTTCTAGTGCATTGCGTCCTTGATTTTGTGGATTAGTGATGGTGTTGTTTTTAGGAGGGAGATTTTTTCCTACAAACCTGACCATAGGTTGTGTAATTTTTATTGTTCATGCATCCACTATCCTGTCATTGACAACATTCTTGTTCTTGTTCCAAAAATTTGGTTTATCACTATTATAACATGGACGAGGGTCATCTTTGGGTTCATTGTAGATTTTGATAAGGGCTCTTTCACATTTTAGTCCTTGAGTGATCATCTCTTCAAAGGATTTTATACCCTTCATGTCTAAATGGAATTCCATCTCGTCATTCAAGTTGGAAATGAATATTTACACTAGTTCTTGCTTAGGTAAATGAACAGAATGTCTGCTAGACAGTTGCCTCCACTGTTGCATCAAAGTTCAAAACAACTCCCCTGGTTTTTGTTTGGTGTTGCATAAATATGCCATGGTAACATCTCGTTCTATGTTATGTGCATTGATGGTATGATGAAAGAATAAGTATCCAATAGAATACTGAGAGGGGGGGTGAATCAGTATATTGAAAAATTGATACAAAGTTCCCAAACTCAAACTCAGTCAAACAAAGTAAATATATCTCAGTGAAGATCAATATTCATAAGAATAATTAACATCAACCCGTTTAACTATTATGACAACTTAACAGTAAACAACTTCAATCTTGTAAACATCAACAATGCTTAACCATAACCCAACATATTCATCTCTCAATGCTTCTACTTATCATGCCTTATCAGAAGTTAACTAAATCAAAAAATAAGATCACAACCACAAAAGCATTCATCACTTGACACAAATGTTTATACTTGGAAAACCCAAATAGGTAAAAACCACGGTGAGATGAGACTCACAAGGATAGCTATCTAAACTCTTCTGAAGTTCACCCTGTTAGGAGCCAAGCCTGTTAAAGCTTTACAATAAGTCTCGTTAAAAGCTAATTCTGGTTAGGAATCACCCAATTAAGGGATTTACAAATATGCCTTGTTGAGAAGCACAATACCCTGTTAGGAGTAACCTCGCTGGAGGATTTAATAATCCAAGCTAATAGACCACCTTGTTAGAGGATTTAATGAGTAACCAAGCTTGTTAGAGCTTACCCGATTAAGGGATTTCACTTCTACTGTAATTGTTAGAAAACAACAAGTTTTCTTGATCTGTTTGAGTAGCAGTACATTTGCTTGATCAGATCCTTCTAAGCTTCAATCTGTCTTCACTCAAAGTGTAGATCCATTCACCGGTTAGGCAACTATGCACTCAACTGGTTTCAATCAATCTTACCAACAAACTTTACAAACAACTTCATTGACCTTAAATACAAATCAATTAGGTCGGTAACACAGAAAAAACCTAATTCTCATCATCAAGATTACAAACAAGTCGATACAATCTTGATCGTTAGAAATCATGAAAATCTCTTCACATTCTTCAAGAAAATTCCATCTGCTCCATGATCACCGCTTCATCGGACTTTGTAATTCATCACACATTGTGCACTAGATGCGATCCACTGTGCTCCTTCCCTAGACAAAAACAAATGTGCCAAACTAATTTGAACATATCCTCATACAATGATCACACGTGTCTTCATCATTACCACTTATCAAATAATGAACCATCAAACTTGATCAGTTAGGGTTTAACAGCTGATAGGGTTTACCAATTACATTTCTTAGAAAGGTTTAACCCTTTACATCGGTTCACTGGTTCAACTCACAAACTTTACATATTGGTTTACAACATCTTCCACAAAGCTCTTCTTACTAGTTACTAGCCAATATCAAAAACAACAATATCAACAATAACATGAATACCATTACTGGTTCAATTGGCATCAACGACAACATATCATTAATGCAATCTCTATACAAAATTCCAACAATCTCCCCCTTTGGCATTGATGGCAATACAAATATCAAAGCCTCTGATTGCTACTAAGATTGGTGAATAGGAATCCTAGTTTACATTACCAAGTATTCACCTTGCTTTGTTTGTCTTTAGCCTTCCGCTGGTTCACCTAATCAGACACATAATTCTTCTCCTCAATCACACAATTCTTCTCCCCCTTTGACAGCAATGCCAAAGTGAAAGTAAAACATGTAATTTTGTTCTCACTGTGCATCAACATCATTCTGCAACTTGATGCTCCCCCTGTGGAATACATCCACTTCTTCATCAATCCATGTTAAATTTTGCAAGTGGTTCAGGGACTGATACTATCAACATCATGCTCAACTATCTTCATGAAGAGGGACAACCCCCAATTGACTTCTAAGATACTCAAAAGTGGTCTTAGGAAGAGGTCTGGTAAAGATATATGCAAGTTGCTCCTTGGTAGAAACATCCTCCAAGATAACATCTTTACTTTGAACTTTTTCCCTCAAGAAGTGATATTTCAATTCAATGTGCTTAGTCCTTGCGTGAAAAACATGATTTTTAGAAATGTTTATTGCACTTTTATTATCACACAAAATCTTTATTGGTTCTAAGATTTCCATCTTCAAACCTTCCAAAATGTGCCTCATCCACATAGCTTGTGCACAATTCATATAAGATGCTACATACTCAGCTTCAGTAGTAGGTTGTTAAGTGCAACTCTGCTTTTTACTACTCCATGAAACTAACCTTCCTCCTAGAAAGAATGCTCCACCGATAGTACTCTTCCAATCATCAATATTTCATGCCCAATCAGCATCTATGTATGCTTTCAAATCAAAATTTCCACCATATGGACACCATAACCCATAGTCAACAGTACCTTTCAGATATCTAAAAATTCTCTTGGTTGCCATCAGATGTGCCTCCTTTGGATTCTTCTAAAATCTAGCAACAATACCAACTGCATGGGCAATATCCAATCGACTGTGAACAACATAGTGTAATTTGCCAATCATTGACCTGTATTCCTTTTCATCTACAGACTTAGATGCATCTTCCTTGGACAATTTACAACCTATAACCATTGGGGTTCCAACTGGTTTATAGTCACTCATACTTAAAGTCTTCAAAACCTCTTTCACATACTTGGATTAAGTAATGAAAATGCCATTCTTCATCTGTTGTATCTGTAAGCCTATGAAATTTTTTATTTCCCCTACTAATGACATCTTAAATTAATTCTTCATTTAATCTACAAAACAATTACTCATGTCATTATTACCTCCAAATATAATGTCATCTACAAATACTTCACTAACCACTATTTCATCTCCTTCAGACTTGAGATAAATGTTGTTGTGATCACTAGTTCTAGCAAAGCCTATCTTCATCAGATGAGTATGAAGTCGTTCATACCATGCTATGGGTGCCTGCTTTAATCCATACAAAGCTTTATGCAATTTGCATACCATGTCTTCCTTATATATCAATGCATAACCATCAGGCTGCTCTATATAAACCTCTTTTTCCATAATCCCATTCAAGAATGCAAGCTTAACATCCATCTGGTATACCTTGAACTTATTATGAGCTGCAAATTCAAGTAATGTTCTTACACCTTCCAGTATTGTTACTGGTGCAAAATTTTCTCCGCAATCTTCTCCTTCTTTTTGTGCATAACCTTTGCATACTAATCTTGCCTTATTGCGAAATACAACACCATCTTCATTTAATTTTCTTCTGAACACCCATTTAGTACCTATAACATTCTCATTTACCGGTCACGATACCAGGGTCCAAGTGTTGTTCTTCTTAATTTGATCCAAATCCTCCTCCATAGATTTCACCCATTGATCATCACCAAATGCCTCCTTAGCACTTCTAGGCTCAAAGGTGTGTTGGAATAGTGCCTTGAATTCACTTGGCATGCTCGAGTTGATTGGAGTAGCCTACACTGATGGAGCAGCAGAGTGATATCTTCTTGGTTGTTGATCATTCTTTGATCGGTGTGACTTAGGCCGATGTCTTCCTCTCTATCGAGTATCGGAGAAGTTGTTTCCTTGTTATGTCGATGGTTGATGTTTTTGGTCTCAAGTGAATGGTTTGTCATCGGGTATCGAAGGTGCAGCTGGATTGTTATACTGATGTCCAATGGATCTACCTTTGGAGCCATCGAGGGATCAGAAGTTCATGTTATTCCTTATGCCGAAACCCGATGAGGTGGCCTTCGGCGATCAGGTCACATATAGGCAATCGGGTTGACATTCTGGATGTCATGCCGATGTCTGATGAGTTCTCTCTTTTGTCTTGGAAAGTGCTTTGGGTATCGAGATCTGATGTTTGGAGCTATGTTGATCTCTGATCGAACCTCCTTCTGGTTGATTGGCTATCAGGTGAGCTTCGCTAGTGATACACCGATGACCCGATGAAGTCACCCTCGGCGATCGGGATGTCATCAGGTATCAGAGAAGTTTGTTGAATGCTATGCCGATTACCCGATGGATCCACTTTGGTCAACTTCGGTGTGATCAAAGATCAAGGTAATATTTTAGTGTGGGTTCTGATGAGCTGATGAGGAAGCATCTGACTGTGAATGGTCACCCGGATCGAAGTCCAAAAAGGCAAGTAGACCGACACTAAGGATGAGATTGTTGGAGTACTTGTATATGCACCAATTTGACTTTCGGATGCATGTGGGATAAATGGTTCTCCATAAATTCAAACTGACAGGGATAGTTAGACTTCCCAATCGACTCACGCAGGTGTAATGGTCGACCTGGTTAGTATTTGAAGCAAGATGAAAACCAATGTAAGGTTGATGAACTGTAATAGCCATTGAGTATTCTATGACTGTAATTGACTCAAGTTTTGTTTATCTAGAATGATTGTTCGATAGAGTGAAGGAAGTCTGTAGACTAGACTTTATTGTATTTGACATACTGTTAATAAAGTTATATTCTATTGGTGGTGGGTTTTTCTCCCGAAAGGTTTTTTCTCACGTTAACTTTGTGTGTACTATCTCTGTGTTGTTTTAATTGTTTATGCTCATGCTTGTATCATATTCTATAAAAGTTGAAAATTTGTAAACACTATCACATTTTCCCCTGCAACCTGGCCAAGTTGTGTTATCCTTGTTGGGTAGGATTGGTTTTTGTGTCAGTTCTGTTTCAGTGGGAGATATTGCAGAGTGTCTACTTGTTTGTTTTATAGGTTGAGATGGAGAGCACTTCTGGAAGCATAGACATGGAGATGTTCAATGGGCCAAGTTATGAGTTATGGAAACTCAAGATGGAGGATTTACTGGCTGATTGAGATCTCTGGATTGCTATGTCTAGGCAAAAACCTATAGGCATGAGGTAAGAGGATTGGGACTTAGCCAATTCCAAAGTAAGGGGACTAATCAGATTGTGCCTTGCTAATTCTATTATGTTGAGCGTTCATGAGGAGAAGACTGTGAGTGACTTGTGGAAGAAGTTGGGTGACATTTATCAGGGCAAGTTCGTGGTGAATAAACTTTTCTTAAGGAAGAAGTTGTACTCTCTGAAGATGGATGTAGGAACATCTTTGGTAGACCATTTGAACACATTCAACATGGTTCTTGCACAATTAACTTTTGTTGGTATGACCATTCAGGAAGAAGAACGTTGCATGTTGTTGTTGTGTTCATTGCCTGACTCATGGGATCATTTAGTGATGGCTATTGGTAGTACTATGACCCAGTTTAAGATGGAAATTATGGTCAATACTCTCTTGTCAGAAGAAATGAGAAAAAAGTCTTCTGAGTCGACAAAAGATGCACTCTCTATTCA
This sequence comes from Cryptomeria japonica, assembly GCF_030272615.1. Classification (NCBI taxonomy): domain Eukaryota; kingdom Viridiplantae; phylum Streptophyta; class Pinopsida; order Cupressales; family Cupressaceae; genus Cryptomeria; species Cryptomeria japonica. Next base: position 68,121,124 of record NC_081412.1, read on the forward strand.
AGGCAAATCAAAGGAAAAAGACAAGAAGAAAGGGAAGAAGTCCAAGTCCAAGTCTCAAGAGAGGACTAAATCTCCTGGAAAGAAATCCAAGGTGAAGTGCTAGAACTGTGTAAAGAAAGGGCATATCTGAAAGGATTGCAAGGAGGAGAAGAAGAAGAAGAAGTATTCTGACACTGAATCTTCTCAAAGTGATGCAAATGCATTTGTTGCAGCCCTAGAAAGGCCTACCTTAGATGACACCTGGTTAGTAGATTTTGGGACATCTTTTCACATGACCTCTCACAAGGAATAGTTCTCAAAGTATGAGCCATATGTTGGTGGAAAGGTGTATCTAGCTAGTGATTCTACATTGGATATTGTAGGGAGATTCAGAATTAAGATTCAATTCCTAGATGGTATAGTGAAGGGGATCAATGGAGTTCTTCATATACCAGGTTTGGCAAGAAATCTACTCTATGTAATAAACTTAATGATGTTGGAGTACAAGTTACATTTGTATCTGGTGGTTGCAAGATTACTAGGGGGTCCATTTTATTGGCAAAGGGTGATCGCATTGGTACCTTGTATAAGTTAAATGTTGAAATTGTTGGACATCATTGGCATATGATAAACCGGTATGTTGATATGATGATAATGTACGTTGTCATTGATGTCAATAAGTGTAAGTGAACCGGTATGCAAATTAAAGAAGTTGATGAACCGGTATGAAGAGGCATGAGGAGATTCAATGAACCAGTGTCAGGGTTTCACTAAGTGTGATTATCGGTTGGTAGTCTTAGCTCTATGGTTATTGGTTTGGTGATCCAACTTGTGCGATGAACCAATGATACTTTGTGATGAGTTAGCTAAGATATGTGATCAAGGTGCCATGTCATCTTTGTGCGCATGAAGGATTGAGGCATAAGAAGATCGACCGCGTTTGAAGTCTACCTCGGGAATGATCATTCTTCTTATTGGTACGAGAAGAAAGCGTGATGGGTTACTGATTCCCATGTGTGGTGATGAGTGAATGATATGGATTGTCTTGTGATCTATTTGAAATTGTAATGCTCAATATAATATGTTTGGACGGTCAGGATTGGACTGCCTATGTTGTAAACCTAAGCATCTTAGGGTTTAGGGTTTATGTTACCAACCTATCTGTTGTCTATATGGTCGATGATGTTTGTTATTGAAAATTTGTTAGAAAATTTCATGTGTATGTATCCGAGTGAAGAGATACTTGATACTTAACAGACCAGTAAGAGGGAAACTGTAGACTATGATTGCAGAGTAGAGGATATGAAAAGGATCTGCCTTGGCATGTAGTGTTGTTATCAAATCGTAGTTTTTCCTATTGTCTTCTAATCATTTCAATAGATGGAAAATCCCTTTACCGGGTAGCTTTAACAGGCTTATTGTAAAACCTATAACCAGGTGACTCAAGATCATTGAGTTCTTTAAATCCTCTAGCGAGGTAACCTTTAACAGGGTATATAGCCATCCCTTAACCGGGTGATCTCTAACAGGATCGGTTCCTAGTAGAACCTTATTGTAAAGTCTTTAACTGGACTAGGCTCCTAACAGGGCGAGTTACAAAAGAGTTCAAAACAAGATTGTGGGTATTCATCCACACCATGGTTTTTCCCATTTGGGTTTCCATTTGAAAAATCTGCATGTTATGTGTTATGTGTTATGTGTTATGCATTTTTCATGTGATGTTTATGAAGTATTTGGTTGAAGGATTATCCATGCAGGGTTAACAGGTTATGTTATTTTTAGTATACCGCATGCATATGTTTATGGGTGAAGTTGATGTTGCATAATTGATCATATTTGAAGTATTCAGGCCTATCAGTTTATGGTGTCTGGTGTCTTACTATGTTTAAATGGTTTCTTTATGGTTAACTTCAGTAATGGTGATAACCAGTTGGTTTTGCTTTAGCTAGATAAGTTGTTAAGAGAGTTTTTACATATACTAATTCACCCCCCCTCTCAGTATCGGTTGGGGTTGTTCATCATTATTCATCAATTGGTATCAGAGCGCCTCCAAGTCCTTGGTGATATAATCTTAACTTCTTGAGGTAAAAGATCCTACTATAATGATGAAGAGGGGAGGTCCTAAGTTCAATAGAGATAACTTTAAGATATGGAAGGATAGAATGAATATTTACATCAAGAGTATGTGTTCTCAACACTGAAGCTATGTTGAGAATGCATTTGTAACTCCCACTAGCACTTTGACTGATGGTCAGAAGAGAGAAATCCAGGAAAATGGGCAATTCATGGAAGCCCTTATCAGCAACTTGTCAAACATTGAGTTTATTGATGTTCAAGACAAGAACACACCTAAGGATGTATGGGATGCACTGGAAAACATCTATGGTGGTGATGAGAATGTAAAGAAAGCCAAGGAAGAAACCCTTAGAGGTAAATTTAAGGATATGAGGATGGTTGAAGGTGAAGCCATTCAGCAATATGGCATTAGGATTAAGATAGTGGTTGGTGATATCAAAAGCAGTGGTCGAACTATTGATGATACCACTGTTGTTAGTAAATTCCTTAGATCATTATTACCAATCTATGCAATCAGAGTTGTTGCTATCCAAGAACTGAGGTCTATTGATAAGACCAAGGTATCCTTAGATTCTATTATTACAAAATTAACTGCATATGAGTTGAATAGTTATGATGGTAGTCTTCAGAAGACTGAGTCAGCCTTTAAAGCATCTACTGTACCATCTAGAAAAGGAAAATAAACTAGTACCTGTATACACCTAAAAATGGTCTGAAGATAATTAATTAAATAAGCAATTATTTAATTAATCTCTCCTTCCCAATTTAATTGAATTCACTAAGCAATTTGATTAAATCTCCCCTTTCATCTAATTATTAATAAATCTAAGGATTTATTAAATAGGTTCATTTCATCCCTTTAATTAATTAATTTAAATTAATTAATTCCCTCCACCAAAATCATTTCTTCTAATCCCCTAATTAATCAAAACAAATCAATTATGAGTTGTTGAGATTAATTATCCTTTTCATATTATTTGAATTTTTAAATTCAAATTCTCCTAACTTCTAACACTCCTAAACCTAACCCATTCTACCTACCACCATGTCCCCTTTCATCCAACATCTTCTAGAACCTTTTGTGACACTTGTCACTAAGTGTTCCCTTTCATCCAACCCTTCTAGAAGCCTCTTGACACTTGTCACCATAGAGATGACAGATGTTCCCTTTAATCCAACCCCCTTTGCCATCCTCCTCCAATTTAACCATTGATATCTTCAGATCAATCTTGACCATTGATTCATGCCAACTCACCCCTAATCTTGGGAAATCTTATAAATAGACCTCATTTTGGAGCAATATGGATCCCAATTTCATGTCCTAATTTCATGTCCTAATTTCAGATCCCAATTTCATATCATGATTGGATCCCATCTCATTCTCATCTTATGCATTGTTATTATAGGCATCTAGCTTATAGTTTATCATTCTTTAGAAATGTTATCATGCTCAATTTTAGCTTAAATCTTAGCTTAATCATGCTAGATCAATCATTCATGTAGCTTAATCATGCTATTCTTGCTAGATCATGCATTTTCTTCATTCAAATCCTCCATCTAAGTGTAGTCAAGTCACTAGAATATGCATAATCAGATCTGAGAGCATTTTTCATACTCGCATTTACTAGGAGGCAATAAGTCGATTAGCTATGGTTTTGTCTTTCTTTGATTTAAATATTCCAACCATGCTTGTAATGATTTATTAAGTGCATTGTTTTTGCAGATACAGGTACACTTCACAGAGCATGACATTTTGGCGCCCACCGTGGGGCAGAAATCATCATTTTCGGCCTCTTAATCTTCAGCAAACTTCATCTCTGTCTAGCTCTGGTTCAGATATTCATACGAGTTACCTTTTCAGCTCGTATGAACTCCCTTTTAGCCCACGATGACACTTCATCCTAACTCATACGAGCCCATTTTCCTCATCGTATAAGGTATAAATTCATGTCGTACGAGTTCATTTTCTAGTAAATCATGTGTCGTACGAGTTGATTTTCAATATCGTACTAGAGCTAATTCTATTTTGTATGAATTTCTGGCTTCAAAATCTTATGTCGTATGAGTTTGCTTTTATTCCTGTGCGAAATCTAAAGTTATTTCGTACTAACTGGTAAATCATGTCGTACAAGTCTTTGGTTCTGTGATTTTTTGATAAACTGCAAATTAGAATTTTCAAGTTTGTCTATATGTTGGTAATTTGCATTTTTGAAGGCCTTCTGGTCATTTTTAGCCCTTGAAAGGGCTCTTTCAAAATCTCATCTACAACTCTTGGAGACCTTTCCAACGAGTTAAATGGTTCATCATTTCGAGTCCTGAGCAGAAAGTTATGCCTATTTGAAGTTAGGTTAAAATTTCATATAGTTTTTTTTTGAAAATTTCATAGTTCGGATCACTAATGCTAATCTTGTTATGTCTATGAGATGTTTGTAGCCTAACTCTTTTCTGCAGGACGCTTGTCAAAGATACGCTTGTCAAAGACAAATTCAAAACACAATCATGACTACTAATGGATCTATTTTGCAGGTTGCCTAAGGATTCAGCAAAAACTTTGTGTATTCTTTAATATTTTTAGGCACACTTCAATTTGGGGCTTAAAAAAATGACTATCATGTCTTATGTGCTTGTGATGATAGGCCAGTATGCTCTCACCTTTCTTAGGTGATCAGAAAGCTAGACTCATCCTTTTACTTTCATTAGTGCATCTCTTTAGCAGGCCTGCCCTCCCGAGGAGTTATTAACTCTTAGCCCTTAAGGCCGATGAGAGTGGAATGACCTAAGTGGGAATGGCTAACGCCAAGTAATCCAACCCACTATAAAATAAATGTGTTTTTGATAAAAATCAAAGCAACAACAATGCTCGGGAATAGCTCTCCTTCGTACCTTCGGGTATATCAAACCTTGGTTTTCAATGCTTGGAGACCTCTTAATTGAGTTTATACCCTTACGCGTCGAACGACTCCCTTACTAGTACCAGTTAAAATAGAAGCTACCTGATTCACCTCCAAAAGGGTGATAATCTTTGTGCAAGAGAGATAGTAACTCTCCCAAGACACTTGCCATATTGTGTCCCCATTAGTGTTTAGAGTTTGATAATACGGCGTTGAGAATCCATTGCGTGAGACTCAGCGGTCGTATTCTGATTAGCTATTAGGTGTGTATCTAAGTCAGCAAGCAAAGGTTTTCATTCTCAGCCAACTTCCTTAGGGTTTAGCTTGATTAGAGTCATTTATCACATCATGTGTTTGTTGTGTATTCATCCCTAAATTGAAAAAACCAGACACTTAAAACTAGAAAACCAGAGTAAAACATCAAAATTCAGTGATCAAAACTCAAACAACCAAACAATTTTTACACATGTTAAAATACGTGTCGTACGAGTCAAGATATTATGTCATACTACTTGATCTTCTATCGTACAATTCAAGGTTCTATATCATACAAAACACTGATTTACACATGAAGTCACTAGTCTGTCATTCTATCTTGTATCTCTTGTCATTCTATGCTGCATAATCTATCGTACGAAACTCTGCATCTGTCAGTCCAGAACTGTGTCCTGCATGGCTGTTTCAGATTTATCATTTCTGCTTGATGAATTTGCAGTAAGCATAAACACCTGTTATCTGTCAATCTATGCTTAGATTGTCTGCTTGGTCAAGCTATCATTCGTCAAAATCAGACTATAGAAAATATACACCTCAATATATTCAAAGTGCTCACCCCCAACAAGTTCAAAACCTAAACATCTCAAAGTGCATTATCACCCTCTTTGATAAACTGATCACTCAAACATAGTTTCTCATTAGGATCAATCATCCTTTATCACGAAACTAAAACATTTTGTCAAGATAACCTTGTCCCACATCGTAGCATATATTGTTCCTACTGGACTTGGTTCTTATCAAATCATCACCATTACACTCCAAAACCGAAGATTGACTTGCAAACCTTTAAACACTTGAATTCTCTTTTAGTGTCATATCACTCTATTGCTTTGAAATTGACTATTGATCACTTACCCAAAACAACCTTTTGGACAATCAAATCCTAGCACAATAATCAAACATAATGCCCATTTTAATAAGAGCACAGAGACATAAGATCACTGAAACATTGGAAATAACTAAAAAACCATATCAACATGACATACCAAAGCAAAACACAAGAAGAAAATAGAACAAACAAGTTCAAAATTAAAATCCAACTATGTTAAAACCTCACAAGGATTTAAATACATCTCAAAAGAAAGGTGGCTCTTTTATGCACCTCTTAAAGAGATCCCTAAAGGATTTGGCTAAAGAAGATCAAAATTGTACACCTATATCTAACAATGATCCATCCATCCATAAGCAAATTGACTCTCCAAAGGCATCTATTCCTACACCTCCTAAAAGCTTACAAGAACCTTCCATAGAATCCTTGCCAAATAATGCATCCAAAGCTGAAGTTTCCAAAGAAATATCTAGGATTGCCATCAAACCTATTTCAGAGGATCTGTTCAAAGCTCATGTCCTTCATATTCAAGCATTAATTCATTGCAAAATCCCCATAACACTTCCTTGCAAATTGAAGTCCTCATTCATAGAACGCTTGTTAAACGTGTCCTGATAGATGGGGGAGCTAGCTTGAACATATGCTCTTTGAGTCTTGTACGTACTCTAGGATATTCAAAAGATGCAGCTGATCCTCAGAAAATGGTAAAAATCAAAGCATTTGGTGAAGAAGAACATTTCTCCAAGGGAATTGTAATATTACCTATGAAAGTGGGACCCTTGCAAAAATATATAGCATGCCAAGTTTTAGACTTGGACCTACCATACAATATACTCTTGGGAGGACCATGGATTCAGGATATACAAGCTACTACATCAACATGCCATCAGTGCTTAAAATTTCCCCACAATGGGCACGAAATCAAAATATCAGCAGACTCAAATCCATTGCAGTGTTGTAATAATCTGAAATTAGCTCAAGAGGTCATTGTTTCACATAACAGAGAGGTAGCAGCTTCAAGCACACAATCCAAGGAACAATCATTTGCATTAATTTTGTCAAACATGGAAGAAAAAATGCAACTAAAAGATCAAGGGAATGAAGAATATTTGATATCATGGAAAAACAAACAAGAGCAAATTCAAATTGAGAGGGATGAAGAAGAGATATAGTAGTCGATATAGTTCACACGTATGCAGGACAAATGTTAGGAACTAGCCCACTTGAATCAGAATCACATTTGACTGACATGGACTTAACCGAGGACGATCAGGATCTTCTTATATGATGTCATTCTGATGAGAGTATCATTCTAGACATGGAAATACATATTGAAAGCTCTGACATCTCTATCAAGACCCCTAATATCTTTGACATGATTCAACCTAAAGATCCTTTATCCTTAAACTATCCTAAACCTATGGACTGGGAAAATGAAGGACATACTGTCATTGATACCTTACCTAATGACCATGCTATATCCTTATATCTTAATGAAGTCAAACCCACAACAACTTTCATCAAGGATTCCACTAATGTATCTTCAAGTCAAATGGATGTAAAATCTCCTAGACACAAAATTGAAAATCAAGAAAACAATATCAGGTCTAATGCTGAAAACCATTTCTTGGCAACATTAGATTGAGAAAAAGTAAAGGATGCATCTAACAGTGAAAACCTCCTAGAGGTTCCGAAAGATGGGAGATTTGACACCTTACCTATGTACTATAAAGAGAAGTCATCTATCCTAATAGAACCAGCAAAGACAACTATCATTGATACAACTGATCTACATCCAACAGAAATCTCTCTACCCGAACTAGCGAGGCAAAAATATTTGAAATCCTTCAAAAGATGGAAAATTAACTTTATCTATTCATATACAGACATTCCAGGGTTCAGTCCATATCTTACAATACATCACCCAAATATCATTTCAGGAGCAAACAATAATAATGGAACACAGCATGGATCAGGAGAAAACATCAATAATGAAACATGACATAGATCATGAGAAAGCATCAATAGAAGAACACAACATAAATCAGGACCAAGCATTCTATTTATCAAAATGGTAGTAGAATGGAACATTAAACAACTTCAAGTCTTTGGAGACTCTCAGCTTGTCATTAATCAAATCAACGATGACTATCAAACAAAAGATGACAAACTCATGCCTTACAAAAAGATGGTGGATGATTTCAAGAAGTACTTTGTAGAAATAACTTTTGTGCAGATCCCCAGAAATGACAACAAAGCAGTAGCTGTCATGGCTACACTTGCTTCTCTATTGCAAACATAGGAAAATCAATAGCGTTATGAATTCCTGGTTGAAGAGTTGTTTCATCCTGCCTTTAATTGTCCTGATTCCTAAACCATCTGTCAACTTATTGGACACGATTCCTCCCACTATGGCCAAACTTACACATGCCTGAAAGACAATATCTTACCTCCAGACTTATCGAAAAACCAAAAGAGAAACTTTATTTTCCAATCCTCTCATTTTACTCTCGTTGTGGATACCCTATATAAACGAGGTCTAGATGGTACTCTCTTAAGATGTCTCGAACAAGAAGAATCTGAGAAGGCCTTACATGAAGTCCATAACAACATTTGTGGCACTCATTCAAGTGGTCTTACCCTTTCAAAAAAACTCATACGCTTTGGCTATTATTGGTCGACTATGGAACGAGATTCTTTTAAAATAGCAAGAACATGCAAACAATGTCAAATCCATGGGAACTTGATCCATGTACCAGCACAAGAACTTCATGCTTTAGCAACATCTTGGCCTTTTTGTCAATGGGGACTTGATCTAGTAGGAAAGATAAATCCTTCCTCATCTAATGGACACAAATTCATTCTTGTAGCTACTGAATATTTTACAAAATGGTTTGAAGCGGAACCTCTCATCAACATCATAGGAAAACAAATTGCTGCATTTATCTTGAATTATATCATCTTTCACTATGGAATACCAATGACCATTATCACTAATAATGGGAGATCATTCAAAAATCAAGATGTACAAGAGCTATGTGAGAAGTTCAAAATCCAGCACAGATTCTCCACACCATATTATCCACAGGGAAATGGGTAGGCAGAAGCATCTAACAAAACTATTCTGAAAATCCTTAAAAGACAGTGAATGATGCTGGGAAAGATTGGCATATTCAACTAAACCCTGCTCTATGGGCTTACTGCACCAATATCTGCACACCGATGGGTGCCACAACTTTCTCTCTTATATATGGATCAGAAGCCATATTGTCAATTGAAGTAGAGATACCTTCTCTACGTGTATCACTAAAAGGTCTCATCCTAGATGAAGAACAAAGAGTATCTAGACTACAAGAGTTAGAACTAATCCATGAATGCAGACACAATGTCTTTGATCATCTAAAGATATATTAGCAAAGAATGTGTCAGAGCTATAATCATAAGGTCAAACCATGAATCTTTCAAGTGGGAGAGCTAGTGCTAAAGGAAAATCCACGCAACCAAGCAGATCGAGAAAAGAAAGGCAAATTTGAACCAAACTAGTTAGGTATGTTTGTAGTCACAACAGTATTTGGATCAGGAGCATATCAAAGATCAACACAAGACAGAAATCAACTCGAGGAACCTATCAATAGCATGCACCTGAAGAAATTCTCTGTCTAAAAAATAAAAAAAATATAAAAAAAAAGTGAAAAATCAGAAAAAAGAAAAAAAAAGTGAAAAAGAAGAAAAAGAAAGAAAAAAAATCAAATATCAAAAAAAATGCAATAAAAGCATATGGTGAAAACTTGGCAAATAGGCTCTATCTATCAACTAACTCTTTCATCTATTAGTTCATGCATTTTTTCTGCTTGCATTCATTCATCTTCCATTAGCGCTAACCATCATAAAGCTTTTGGACATACACAAGCATCGCAACTAATCTTCTTACCATGGTTTGAATCATTAGATATATCATAACAACTTTGTTTCTAGGCTTGGGGCAAAATCCTACACCTAGCTGGGGGCAAAAACTCTTGATCATTTTGAACTTAATCAAACAGGTAGAACCAACAGTTAGACAACTCTTATCAAGTGAAAACTGAGACACATCCAACATTGAACACAAGATCAAACTATCAACTATCAAGCTATCACGAAATCAATCAAAGCACATCACACACTTTTCAGTGTATAATATATTTTTGAATAATTATTGTAACATGATTGTTCAACTTTTCTAAATTGATTTTCGCTATCATGATTTCTGAGTGACTCCATGATGTCTTTGACTAGAGGAACAAGGAAGAAACATGATATTTTTCTTGTATGCTGTTTGAAAATTAATCATTAATATGTGTAAATTTGTCTCAAGACATGATCATCAGAATATCATTGAAGACATTTTTCCAATTTGCATATTGAAATGATTAATACTGCCTGTTTTACGCAAACAACACTCAGGTCATCTCGATTCAATTATACCTCGATGCTTGTGTTAACTTGCTATATCAAAATCTAGGAAAGAAGTGCTCAGGTCATCATGGTTTAATTATACCATCGATGTTTGCACTCACTTCCCACATTTCAAAATCTCAATGATGACAAAAATGCAAAATAATCCAGTGACTGGTCCAATCGTAGCTTTGCATTTTAGCTTGCATTTCATTCTTGCATGGGATCCTAAAAGCTCCTTTATCCAAGGTTAAATCTATTGCAAGAATCATCAAAGTATCATCACAAGTGTATACACAATTAGAATGATGACTCACATCTCTCTCATGATATTGTCAACCCAATGAAAAATCTTATGCTATCTCTCTCAACAGAATCAACAATCAGCATATCCAAATATTTTTGCAACTTGATATCAACAAATTGTCAGTTCTTTATCTAATCAACCTTATCAAATCAAATTAATCAATCAAACCTAATCAATTCTATCATGTCTTACACAGAATGAATCCTTCCTGAAACCAGACGATTTGACTTTGATTCATGTCTTATACAGGATGTATCCTTCCTGAAACCAGGCATTCTGATCATGTCTTATATAGGATGAATCCTTCCTGAAACCAGACGCTTTGATCATCGTTGTCTTATATAGGATGAATCCTTCCTGAAACCAGACTGAATCTAGCTCTTATCAATCTAATCAATCAAGATTTTTCAATCTTATCAATCTAAGCAATCAAGCTAATCAAAGAACTCGCACTTTCATCAAACCACAATTGCATAAATCAAATCAAATCTATCGAGATATCAATCTCGCAACAACTCCAAAGACCAATTATCTCAATTGATCTCCTGAGGGGGCATCATCACATCATCATACTGGAATTTAGCAATCAAGAGCTAGGGCATCCTATCAAACCAATATTATCATCAAAATGAGATTATTCTTTGAATAAACGAGTTATCACACCTTGCTTCAAAGAGGGGCAAAATGTATACACCTAAAAATGGTCTGAAGATAATTAATTAAATAAGCAATTATTTAATTAATCTCTCCTTCCCAATTTAATTGAATTCACTAAGAAATTTGATTAAATTTCCCCTTTCATCTACTTATTAATAAATCTAAGGATTTATTAAATAGGTTCATTTCACCCCTTTAATTAATTAATTCAAATTAATTAATTCCCTCCACCAAAATCATTTCTTCTAATCCCCTAATTAATTAAAACAAATCAATTATGAGTTGTTGAGATTAATTATCCTTTTCATATTATTAGAATTTTTAAATTCAAATTCTCCTAACTTCTACCACTCATAAACCTAACCCATTCTACCTACCACCATGCCCCCTTTTATCCAACATCTTCTAGAACCTTTGTGACACTTGTCACTAAGTGTTCCCTTTCATCCAACCCTTCTAGAAGCCTCTTGACACTTGTCACCATAGAGATGACAGATGTTCCCTTTAATCCAACCCCCTTTGCCATCCTCCTCCAATTTAACCATTGATATCTTTAGATCAATCTTGACCGTTGCTTCATGCCAACTCAACCCTAACCTTGGGAAATCCTATAAATAGACCTCATTTTGGAGCAATATGGATCCCAATTTCATGTCCTAATTTCATGTCCCAATTTCATATCATGATTGGATCCCATCTCATTCTCATCTTATGCATTGTTATTATAGGCATCTAGCTTATAGTTTATCATTCTTTAGCAATGTTATCATGCTCAATTTTATCTTAAATCTTAGCTTAATCATGCTATTCTTGCTAGATCATGCATTTTCTTCATTCAAATCCTCCATCTAAGTGTAGTCAAGTCACTGGAATATGCATAATCAGATCTGAGAGCATTTTTCATACTCGCATTTACTAGGAGGCAATAAGTCGATTAGCTATGGTTTTGTCTTTCTTTGAATTAAATCTTCTAACCATGCTTGTAATGATTTATTGAGTGCATTATGGTTGCAGATATAGGTACACTTCACAAAGCACAATAGTACCAGTTATGAATCCAGACAATGCAGAGATATGGATGATGAAGAGATTTTGATGGAGTTCGAAGCTCTTCTTGCTAAAAGACTTCCGAAGGGAACCGGAAAATATAGAGGTAAACATCCTTTGAAATGTTTTTCCTATAATAAGATAGGACATATAGCTGTAAATTTCCCTAACAATGGCAATAAGGATAAACCGAAGAGGTTCAGAAAGTATAAAGGAGGAAACAGAAGAAATTGTCTAGTTGATGTGGATAAAGGTGTCACTGATGAAGAATCAGAAGATGAAGAAAATGAAGACATAGTGTTTGTAGCAGTAAAGGAAGAAGTGTCCGACAAGAAATCTCTTGTCTCTCACTTTGACAACTCCAATGAGTGGATAATTGATAGTGGTTGTTCTTACCATATGACTAGCGATCGGAGAAAGTTTCTGTCTTAGGAGGAATATGATGGAGGTGTTGTTTGGTTTGGAATCGATGCATTGTGCTTGGTGAAAGGTAAAGGATCCATCTAACTGAATGGGAAGAGAAGTGTAGATGATGTCTACTAGGTAGAAGGTCTTAAGCATAACCTTTTGAGAATTTCTCAGCTAAATGACAAAGAACTCACTCTGGAGTTCAAAGGTGGAGTCTGCAGTATAATTGGAAAGAGTGGTGAACTTATTGCCACTAATAAGCAGACCATAAGTAACTTATTTCAGTTGAATGCAAAGATTAGTCAGTGTCTGATGGCTAAGTTTGATGACAGTTGGATATGGTATAGGAGACTCTATCATATGAACTTTGACAACATTGTTAAAGCCAGTAAGATCAATGTGGTAAGAGGATTATCATTGCTGGACAAACCTAAGGATTCTTTGTGCAGAGAATGTCAACTTGGGAAGATGTCTTCCTCAACTTTTAAAGGTAAGTCTTTCTCAGCAGAAAATTTACTTGATCTTGTGCATACTGATTTGTGTGGTCCTATGAAAACTAGAAGTATTCGGGGAGATAGGTATTTTATGATTCTTACTGATGATTGCTCAAGAATGATGTGGGTCACATTCTTGAAAGACGAGTCTAAAGCATTTGGAAAATTCAAAGCCTTCAAAGCATTAGTAAAAAAAGAAAGTGGTAAAAAGATAAAATGCCTGAGAACTGATCAAGGAGGAGAATTCACTTCTAATGAATTCAATTACTATGAAGATAATGGTATAAAGAGGTAGTTGTTTGCCCCAGGAACACCACAACAAAATGGCATAGCAGAAAGAAATAACAAGATTGTAGTTGAAGTGGCTAGAACAATGTTGATCCAAGGAAAGATTGCTCACACTTTTTGGAGGGAAGTGGTGAGCACTGCAGTCTATACTATGAACCGGGTGCTCATCAAGAAAGGAAAAGATAAAACTCCTTATGAGTATTAGACTGGGAAAACTCCCATTGTAAGTTATTTTAAAATGTTTGATAGTAAGTGCTATATCAAGAGGTGAGAATTTGAGCAAATTTGATGCAAAATGTGATGAAGCAATATTTCTGGGATATTCCACTAAGAGCAAAGCTCTCAAGTGCTACAACAATAGAACTCAGAAGATTGTTGAAAGTATCAATGTCAGGGTTGATGAATCCCCTGAGGAACCTGAGGTAACATGCAGCAAAGAAGTAGAAGATGAACAGGGTATAGCCTTCTCGGAACCAGTTAAAAAAGAAAATTGTAAAGATCTTAGTGTTCCTATACTGGTATAATCTGCAGTAAGAGAAGAAGAAGAGGTTAGTAAAGAATAAGAAGAAAAGCTAGCAGATCAGGCTAGAATCATTCCTAGATATGTGAAGCTAAACCATGATCCAAAGAAAATCATAGGAGATAAAGATGTAGGGATACTCACTAGAAGAAAAGTGAAGGAGAACTCTTGCATGATTTCTAAATTTGAACCCAAGAATTCTAGAGAATCTCTTATAGATGAAGACTAGATTAAAGCAATGGAAGAGGAGCTATATCAGATAGAAAAGAATGCAACATGGTCTTTGGCACCTAGACCAGAACATAAAAATGTCATAGGTGCCAAATGGGTCTTCAGGAATAAGTTGAATGAAGAAGGCACAGTTGTTAAGAACAAGGCTAGGCTTGTATGTAAGGGATACACTCAGGACGAGGGAGAAGACTATGGAGAAACCTTTTCTCCTGTGGCTAGACTAGAAGGTGTTAGAATTCTACTTGCATTTGCAGCATTTAAGGGATTTAAGGTCTATCGGATGGATGTGAAATCTTCTTTTCTGAATGGAATCCTTGAAGAAGAAGTGTATATAGAGCAACCAGAAGGGTTTTCCTTATCAGAAGATAGTGACATGGTGTGTAGATTACACAAAGACCTATATGGACTAAAACAAGCACCTAGGGCATGGTATGAAAGACTACACTCTCATCTTGTGAAGATTGGATTTTAGAGAATAAGTGAAAATAGCAACATCTACTTGAAATCAGAAGGTGATCAGATTTTGATCTATGAAGTGTTTGTGGATGACATAATTTTTGGAGGAGATGATAAAATGAGTCATGCATTTGCAGATGAAATGAAGAAAGAATTTGAGATGTCTTTAATAGGAGAGATAAAATTCTTCATTGGTTTACAGATTCAGCAAATGAAAGAGGGTATCTTTATTACCCAGACCAAGTGTGTCAAAGAGGTATTGAAAACTTTTGGCATGGAGGAAAGCAAACCGATTGGTACACCGATGGTGACTGGCTATAAACTGACCAAGGAAGATGATTCAGCACCGGTGAATGAAAAAGAGTATCGATCAATGATTGGTAAACTACACTATGTAGTGCATAGCAGACCAGATATTGCTCATGCAGTGGGCATAGTAGCTCATTTTCAGAAATGTCTGAGAGAATCCCACTTGGTAGCTATGAAGAGGATTCTTAGATATCTAAAAGGAATAGTTGATTATGGATTGTGGTATCCATATAATGGTGACTATAATCTCAAAGTATATACCGATATCAATTGGGCAGGTAATGTGGATGACCCGAAGAGCACAACCGATGGAGCATTCTTTCTCGGTGGAAGATTAGTATCATGGACAAGCAAGAAATAGAGTTGTACTTCTTAATCTATAGTTGAAGCAGAATATGTGGCAGCAATTATGAATTTCACTCAAGCAATTTGGATGAAGCATGTATTGGAAGGTTTCAAGATACATGTATTTGAACCGGTGAACATATTTTGTGATAACACAAGTGTAATAAACATTTCCAAGAATCAGGTATTGCATGCTAGAACTAAGCACATTGAGCTTAAATATCATTTCTTGAGAGAGAAAGTTGAGAATAAGGAGGTTGTATTACAACATGTTTCTAGTAAGGAGCAGCTAGCAGATATATTCACTAAGCCCTTACCAAAGACTACATTTACCTATTTGAGAGGTGAATAAGGGGTTCTGCCCCGTCATGAAGTCAACTAAGGTTGTGTGCTCTGGATCAGTCAAGTACTATAGTATCAAATCTTTCACGATTGATGTGTTGATGGAAGCTACTCCTTAGGGGGAGCAGCATAGTAGATTTTGGAAGCTTATGCCTCCACTTTGGCATTGCTGTCAAAGGGGGAGAAGATAGCTGATAATGCAGATACACTGGTCTATCAAGTTTTCAGTTGCAATGCTACACTGAGTATTGCCATCAATGCCAAAGGGGGATATTGTTGGATATCATTGGCATATGATGAACCGGTATGTTTATATGATGATAATGTATATTGTCATTGATGTCAATAAGTGTAAGTGAACTGGTATGCAGATTGAAGAATTTGGTGAACTATTTTGAAGAGGCATGAGGAGATTCAATCAACTGGTGTCGGGGTTTCACTAAGTGTGATTATCGATTAGTAGTCTTAGATCTATGGTTATCGGTTTGGTGGTCCAGCTTGTACAATGAATTGATGATACTTTGTGATGAGTTAGCTAAGAGATGTGATTGAGGTTTCATGTCAGCTTTGTGCACATGAAGGATTGAGGCATAAGAAGATCGACCGCATTTGAAGTCTACCTCGGGAATGATCATTCTTCTTAGTGGTATGAGAAGAAAGCGTGATGGGTTACTGATTCCCATATACGATGATGAATAAATGATGTGGATTGTCTTGTGATCTATTTGAAATTGTAATGCTCTATAAAATATGTTTGGATGGTTAGGATTGGACTACATGTATTGTAAACGTAAGCATCTTAGGGTTTAGGGTTTATGTTACCGACCTATCTGTTGTCTATAAGGTCGATGATGTTTGTTATTGAAAATTTGTTAGAAAATTTTGTGTGTTTGTATCCAAGTGTAGAGATACTTGATACTTTCCAGACTAGTAAGAGGGAAACTGCAGAGTGTGATTGCAGAGTAGAGGATATGAAAAGGATCTGCCCTGGCATGTATTGCTGTTATCAGATCATAGTTTTTCCTGTTGTCTTCTAATCATTTCAATAGATGGAAAATCCCTTTACCAGGTAGCTTTAACAGGCTTATTGTAAAACCTATAACCAGGTGACTCAAGATCATTGAGTTCTTTAAATCCTCTAGCGAGGTAACCTTTAACAGGGTATATAGCCATCCCTTAATCGGGTGATCTCTAACAGGATCAGTTCCTAGCAGAACCTTATTGTAAAGTCTTTAACTAGACTAGGCTCCTAATAGGGCAAGCTTCAAAAGAGTTCAAAACAAGCTTGTGGGTATTCACCCCACCATGGTTTTTCCCATTTGGGTTTCCACGTGAAAAATCTGTGTGTTATGTGTTATGCAATTTTTATGTGATGTTTATGAAGTATTTGGTTGAAGGATTATGCATGCAGGGTTAATAGGTTATGGTATTTTTACTATACCACATGCATATGTTTATGGGTGAAGTTGATGTTGCATAATTGATCGTATTTGAAGTATTCAGGCCTATTAGTTTATGGTGTTTGGTGTCTTACTATGTTTAAATGGTTTCTCTATGGTTAAGTTCAGTAATGGTGATAACCAGTTGGTTTCTATTTAGCTAGATAAGTTGTTAAGAGAGTTTTTAGCCTATACTGATTCACGCCCCCCCCTCTCAGTATCGCTTGGGGTATCTGTTGTTCATCATTATTCATCAGAACCTATATATTGTAATGTAACCTTTGAAAAGTCTGATAAGACAACAGTAATGATGCATAGTGCTAATTCCATAGAAGCTAAACTTCCTGCTGAGAAAACTATGCTCTGGCATAATAGGTTAGGCCACATAGGTGAAAAGGGTTTAAAGACTGAAAATAAAAATCTTGTTGAAGGTCTTGTTGACTGTAACATTGAGTTCAATTTCTAAGAACACTGCATATATGGAAAGAAAAATCTTGTTCATTTTTATTCCAGTTCTCATAAATCTTCTAGTATTCTGGATTATGTTCACTCTGATGTGTTTGGTCTAGTACATGTTCCTTCTATGTCTAAGTCGAGATACTATGTATCATTTGTAGATAATTATTCTAGAAGGGCTTATGTATACCGTCTTAAAAGTAAATCAGAAGTTTTCAGTTGGTTTAAGGAGTTTAAAAACCTTGTTGAAAATCAGACTAGGAGAAGGATCAAATGTTTAAGAACAGACAATGGTGGTGAATATTGTAGTGCAGATTTTGACAGGTATTGCATTCATCATTGGATCAAGAGACATAAGACTGTACCTTACACTCCACAACAAAATGGAGTTGCAGAAAGGTTGAATCGGTCTTTAATGGAGAAAGCAAGAATCATGTTGAGTGGAGCTGGACTGGAACAGAAGTTCTGGGCTGAAGCAGTTGCTACAACATGTTACCTATTGAATCATTCTCCTACTTCAACATTGGTTGACAAAACACCTATGGAAGCATGGTCTGGTAAGTGATAACTCAATGATGAATGGATAGTACTAACCGGGTACTAAGAGGGGGGGTGAATCAGTACAGACAAAAATACAGTCCTAAACCGGTTTGACAGCAGACACTTCAAATGATTGGCAATCAGTGACACCGGTTTGAAACAGAGTGCAACCAATAAAGCTAAGAATGACTGTGACAAGCATTAACTAGTTACTCACTTATCTTTTCACTCAACTCAAGACTACACTACCATTTCACCCTTATGCATAAATAGGTAATCTATCATCAGATCATAATAAGATCTAGTTCAACATGTTTTATTGATAGGCATAAAACATAGAACCATCATATGATTGATAGACAATAGGAAAGCATCACACATGACACACATATTTTTCACATGGAAACCCAACTGGGAAAAACCACGGTGGGGATGAATACCCATAAGCTATTTTTGAACTCTTTAGAAGTCCACTCTGTTAGGAGCGTTGTCCGGTTAGAGACATTACAATAGGTTCTGCTAGGAACCGATCCTGCTAAAGATCACCCGATTAAGGGATGGCTACAATACCCGGTTAAGGGTTAAACCCTGTTAAAGGTTACCTTGTTAGAGGATTTCAAGATCTCAATAGCTAAAGGATTTCAAACTCAATAGCTTTTAATTACCTTGTTAAAGGATATACAGCAAGCTGGTTAAGGCTACCCTGTTAAGGTATTTTCCAACTGTTGAGGTGGTTAGAGATCAATAGGTATTACAATGATCTGGTAACAGCACTCAATGCTAATGCAGATCCACTTAAGCTCCTCTTCACCTTCAGCACTTACACTCTACTATCACTTCTCTCCTTTTGGTCTGGCAATAATTACGTATCCCTTCTCATGGATACACACACAAATTTTGCCAACAACCTCAAAAAGAGACACAACATCGAACTTATAGGAAAACAGATAGGTCGGTAGCATAAACCCTAAACCCTAAACCTGTTAGGTTAAGGAATTCAAATGGTTCAATCTTGACCATTGAGAATACTCCATTAATTACAATAGTCTTGATCCAATCTCAAGACATTCTCCATCATCCATTTTCACCGATTTCATGGTGGTTGATAACCCATCACATGTTATCACCATTTTACAGACTTCACACATTCCCAAGGTAGATAGGAACAATCTTCTTCATGCAAGATCCTTCACGCGCACAAGGTTGACATGGCAACATGATCTGTTCTTCATTACAATGCTAGCTCATCACACAATGCCACCAGTTGAGCCACACAGGCTTGAAGCACTTCAACCGGAAACCCTAAAGTTGAGACTACCAACCGGTAGTCATACAACACTTCCATGTGCTGGTTCCCATAGCCATATACCGGTTCACCTTGAACAAGCACACTGCTTCACTTTGGCACAAATGTCGGTTCACAGTGTTATGCTGGTTCTCACCTCTTCAGCATATTGACATCAATGACAACATACAATGTCATTATATCCTCATACTGGTTCACATAATGCCAATAGTAAGAAACCTTCTTTGAGACACCTTCAATTGTTTTGTTCAGAGGCATATGCTCATGTGCTTGATGTAAATAGATCAAAGTTGGATAGCAAAGCCATGAAATGTATTTTTATTGGCTATAGGGTTGGAGTGAAAGGGTACAAGCTTTGGAATCTAGTGAATGGTAAGGTTGTGTACAGTAGAAGTGTTATCTTTCATGAGTTGAAGCCTATGTCACTTGATCATAACAAAGGAAAGAAAGGAGAAGCTGAGGTTGAAATCCCTCCAGCTAAAGAAGAATCTCCAGAGGTACCTGAAGATGAGGAGAGTTCAAGCAGTTCAAGTTGTTCTGAAGAAGAACATGATGATGAGCCTCCTATTGAACCTCAAGAAGCCTCACCACAAGTGTTAAGAAGATCTACTCGAGAGAGGCAGCAATCAGATAGGTATACACCTAATAAGTGCAATTATTCTATGTTGAATGTTAACTATTCTTATGCTTTACTTACTGTAAAGTGGAAAATCGCGATCGAACCCTAGTTGCTCTCCCCTCTTCCAACTCCAAGGAGAGAGAAGGGAGATTCACTCTAGGGTTGATGGTTTTCACTTAGGGAAGAGACTTTACATTCAAAAGAGGGGTTGAAACCCACAAGATCCAATCCCACGCAATGCAA
This sequence comes from Cryptomeria japonica, assembly GCF_030272615.1. NCBI lineage: Eukaryota > Viridiplantae > Streptophyta > Pinopsida > Cupressales > Cupressaceae > Cryptomeria > Cryptomeria japonica. The sequence continues at coordinate 68,141,616 of NC_081412.1, forward strand.
GATTGGATGCTAAATGAGTTTCAAGGGTTATGATAGCAAGGCTACCCTCTTTTGTAAAGAATGTTGATAGAAGAATTAAGCTAGGAATGCATAGAAAGTGACAAAGATTCGCTTATAAACTGAGATAGGGATATAGGATGAAGCTGTGGACCTGGAATTAGCAGTGAAATGTCGATACGGCGCTGTCCTGCAAATTTGAGTGAAAGTTGTCGGGACGATGGCGCCCGGCACCACGGTCCTCTGAAAAATCAGCGAAACGAAGGGGGATCTGTTCGTCTCTGCACAAGGATTCCAGATCTTCAATTTTAGCCGCGTACCTGCAACCTACACACAGAAAAGCGAAGACGATTGGGGGGTTAGGGATTAGGGGTTTGCCTTTAGGTCAAACCCTGGTTTTGGAATTAACCAAGAAATGAGCAAGTGCTGTAAATGTAAATGACTGTAAAACAAGTACTAATACCTTGTTCTAAGGATGTTTGTATCCTTATGTGCGAAGGTATAGATGTTGTATGTTGTTGTAGTATGTTGTATGTAGCATGTAGTATGTGATCTCCTCTTCAATGGTTGAATCCTTGTCTTGAATGCAACACTTAGCCTTGAATGGAGACTTGAAATGATCAATTGCTTGAAGGAATGCTTGAATGCTTGAGTATAGTTTCCACGCTCTTTCCATCATGTCAAATGAAAGAGGAAAATGTAGTTTATATACTTGTCATTTAGGGCTAATAGACTGATTTTCCCGACCTTAGGCCGACCAGGAAATGATAATTTCCAAATTGCAAACAAAAAGACCCAAAGTCCAAAAGAGACCGGGCCCAAAATAGGACCCAGGGACCAGGGCGCTGGGTGCCCTGGTCCGGCGCTCTGGTCCCACCTCTCGGGACAGCAGGGTGCAAGGAGGTTTAGGCCAGGGTGCTTGAAAAATGCAGTTTTTAGTGTCGTGAGCAAGTTTCAGGATCTCCATTCAGGTTGCGTGTTGCGTCGCCATCATGAAGACCGAAATGCAGTTGAAATTGCAAGTGTCACAATTTTAGGACGCTACATTTAGCCCCCACTTTAGCGGGAGTATGTATACTCATACTTCCGGTAAAGTACAAGGAAACAACATTGAAAGACTTTCACCACGTCAAGGAGGCAAGATACACCAAGCCCCCAGTGGACTAAGGATCTTACGACTTCGATTGACAAAGTAAAAGGGAAGATCATGAGGGAGAACCATGACTATCAGTAGTAAGGTTCCCTCACTATGAGTCATGCAAGAAAGATATCAAAAATTTTCAAGGCAAAGCTAAATTTGTCAAGAAATTTTCCAGTATCTTGAAAAGATATGAACGGGATGTATGCCCCCTACATTAAAGCGATCGCACACGCCTCACCGGGGGTGATTGCTTTAAGGTAGTGATACATATAAGAAAATGAGAAAGGAGCACGTTATCGCAAGGATTTAGCCCCCAAGTGTGAGATAAGCCCAAGGATAATAGACACAAAACACAAAGCACAAGGTGACTTCACTTTCCTTGGGGTCAGTATGCTATATGATAATTCATGTATATATATCATATGTATGTATGCATAATTGTTCTTCATTCCCCAATCAAGGAAGGTCACCTAGAAGAAGGGAACACATGTGTCTTTTGAGTCAACATGAGAGAGATCGAGAGATCTCAATGCTTTGCATCATCCTCAAGTAGACAACACTAAGGACAACAAATAGAAGAATGAGAATAACATATAGACGAAGTAACAAAAGAGAGGAGGAGAGAATCTGCTATGCTAATGTAACTAGTCTAGCATGTCATCTACCTCCCGATCTTGTTGATCAATGTTTCGGGAAGGTAGGGAACATGCTAGAGGAGGAACATCCAACACAGCAGATGGAGCTATCACAAGATCCAAACAAGGGCTATGTTCATGTTCCAAGCCACATTGTTCTTGTCTAGGAGCTAGGATAAGTGCTTTAGAAAATTCGTTAGATAAATGGTTATCAACATCAACAAGTTCGTATTCACTATCAGAAGCAAGAGGAGTAACATTTTCATCTATATCATCATCAAGATTTATAAAAATAGGGTCTTTAATTCGCACAGGATCAAGACCATCATGCATCTTATGTTTTGGAGATTTTGGAGAAAATGGAATAATGCTTGTTGAAGGTGTTTTTGGAGATTGCAAAGTTTGAGAAGTAGTTGCTTGAGCTCTAAGACGACGCTTTCGTTGGCGTTCGCGTGCAGAATGATTTTGTCTAGTCTTAGTAGGAAGTGAAGAAGATTGAGGAGGAGGAATGTTCTCATCCTTGTCACTTGGGTGTTTAGGTTGTGGTCTCTTAGGTTGAATAATAGGAGAAGAAGAAGGTCTCTTCTCTCTATAAAAAGAAGGAGGAGGAACTACTCCATATAAGGGAGGAATATTTGGTTTAGGAAGGAGACCAAGTCCATCATGACGAGGAGGGATAGGTCTACTTTTAGGAAGTTTATTAGATATAGACATAGTCACATCCATAGGGATGGGTTGGGAATCTTCTTGAGGAAAGACATTAGTTTTATCTTTCAAAGGAAGAACTTCCTTCTCAAGAATGATAGGAATGTCAAGTTTGGGTGTTCTAGGTTCACTTAGAGATAGGATCATATCTATTTTCCACTTTTGATAAGATTTGAAAAGATGATCACTTCGCAGAGGAAGAGATTGGAATTGTTTAGGCCAAAAGTAATCAATAGGAACGCTAGAAGTTCTTTCAGCTGGTTTAAAGAGACTATGATTGACAGTAACAACTTCACCATTATGGGGAAATTTCAAACACTTATGGATAGGAGAAGCAATAGCTTTCATGGAAGATAGCCAAGGATAGCCAAGCTTCACACAAAATTGTTCGGAAGACGGAATAATGGCAAAGTTCACATCAAGGGATTTGTTATGGACCTCAATAGGTAATGTAATAGAACCAATTGCAGGAGAAGAAAATGCATCAAATAATTTCACAACCACATTTGTTTCATCATAGATCACTTGATTTAATTGCAAAGTAAAAACAAATTCTTCAGTAATGATATTAACCATACAAGAAGGATCAATAAGCACTCCATGACAAGGTGTATTCTTGACTTTTGCAACTATATATAAAGGACCATCAGGTGCCCTGATAGTTTCACTGGAATCAAATGTGATGGAAGGTTCTTTAGGGTTTCCTTGCTGCTCTACAAAGTTAATCACATTCGGAGTCATAGACACAAGACCAGCAGATGAGAGAGAGGAATCATTAGCCTCAATTGCATTAGAGGTATGAGAAGGTAATGGATCAGTGAAAATCTAAAGATTTTGATTAGGAGGAGCTACAGATGTATTGCCTTTATCATTCACTCCAGAAACAGAAATAGTATTATTATCAATCAAATTTTGAATTTTACCCTTTAAAGAAAAACATTTTTCAGTATCATGCCCAGGCTGACGATGAAATTGACAAAAGGCTTTGTTATCAAAATAAGGTGAAGTAATCTTTGCAGGATCAATTTGCCTTATAGGAGGAAGAGTAAGCACATTTTGTTCCAATAACTTATTCATAATACTATGCAATGATTCATTCAAAGGAGTATACTTTCTTTCTTTCTTGAAAAATTTAGAAATAGGAGGCACACCTGATGCTGCATTCACATTGTTGTTGATGATGTTTTCATTGAATTTAATGGACTCTCTATTCGGTTTAAACTTCCCAAATGGTTGTTGACTACTATCACCCTTATCACTCGGAGCCATAGGATGTGATTGTTCCATTTGACTCACAGTCAGTTGATAATTGTGAAGAGTTACGCACAACTGTTGGAAAGAAGTAAACTCAGAAAAGAGGAGTTTGTCTCGAATATCTTTTTGTAAATTAGAAATAAAGATTCTTTGAATATCGTTGTCAGGCGCTGGAAAAGAAATTTGAGTATACAAATGCTTATATCTACCAATGAAATCAGTCACTTTTTCTTTAACACCTTGTTTACAATGCATTAAATCAATCAAAGTAACTTTAGGACTTATATTGTTTTGAAATTGTTGAATGAAAGCATTTGCAAGTTGTTCGAAAGAAGTAATAGAATAAGAAGGCAACAAGCAATACCATTGTAGGGCTTTGTCTCTTAATGTTCTAGTGAATAGTTTTGCAAGCAACCTTGGGTCATAAGCAAAATCAGTAGAAATTGTTTGAAAAGTCTTAACATGTGTTAGAGGATCACCTTTACCATTATAAAGTTCCAAATGCGGAATTTCAACATGTTTAGGGGGAATAGCTCGAACAATGTCAAGAGAAAGTGGGCTCGCAACATCAAATGTGGGCACACTAAACTTAGATTGATTCATAAAGGCAATTTGTTGCTGTAAAGAAGAGACAGTTTGTGCAAGATTGTTAATGGTCGCTTCGGTCGAAGAATTCATATTAGATGTGTTAGATTGTGATGGAGGTGTTATGTTATTGAAAGAAGGTAAAGAGTAAGGTGGTGGGACCCTATGATAATTAGTCATAGGAGATGATTGGACAGGAGGAACACTACAAGGAGGAATGGAATGATTGAATGAATTGCCCCCTTGCGTCATGTTCATTTATGGAGATATAATAGGGACACTCATTGAAGGAGTGAATGAAGAAGTTGGATTGAATGAAGGAAGAGGGTTAATTGAAGAAGAGGGATTGCCCCCCTGACTAGTGATCATAGGAGGAATGTCTTGTGTAGAAGTAGCCATTATGTTTGATGTAAAGGTAGGTATGCTAGCAATAGAAGTCATCAAAGGAATAGAATGATTGACTTGAGTAGGAGATTGTGTATAACCCAAATTTTCAGCACAACTCTTCATAGGCATCACATTCGAATCCACAATGTGTGCAATACCACGCAAAATATCAATTCCATTCTTATCACTTTGAAGCATACGTTTTAGACCCTCAATTAAAGGAAGAGCTTGACTATCGGGGTATTCATGAGACATCCATTGTCGAAAATCGTCAAATTGGTTATCCAATTTTGAAAGTTGTTCTTCAGAAACCTCATGGAGAGCTTCTTCATCATTAGGAGGATTAGAGGAATTACCCATGTCCTCATTAAAAAGGCTATTCAAATTAGGTTCCATCTCCTCGGTAATTAAACCTCGAAAAGACTTAATTCTTAGGCTTCGTCTAACGGGAATAGTGTAGGTAGGGCTTATTGTTGTAAAACTCATGCACTAGAAAGGAAGAAGAAATTTTGAAATTAGAGGTTGCAATTTTCAATAAAATCAGCCAATCTTCTGGATTTAAGTTGTTAAATGCAATCACGACAGTCTCCCGAATTTTCAGAAAAAATGTCCGGGACCGTGCCGCTCGGAGTGCAACATGGTCCTTGCAACTTTTTTCGAAATTTGCAGGGATGAAAGGTATGATGATTTTAAAGCTAATTTGAAAAAATTGAGTGATTTTACGATCTGTAGGTAGGCCAAATTAAAGTTGCAATCTCAAAATTGAACCCTACCAAGATTGTCGAAAAATGCAAAATTTGAATTTTGAAAAAGAGAGGGAAACTGAAATTTTGAATTTTATGATTTTAGAGGGAATGTCAAGAGCAATGCAAATTTTGAAATTCAAAAATTGACTCAATTTCATGCAAAATTCAATTTTGAAAGCGGAAATTAAAGTTGTTGTAATTAAGCACTTAATTTCAAAAGTCACAAATTGTAAGAATTTGAATAAAGCACTGAAATTTCGAATGAATGCAAACACACTTTTCAGATTTAGGACAGTAAGAACACAATTTTGACACAAAATTTCAATTTCGATGATTTTTGAATGATTAGAAGCGTTAATCCAAGCAATCCCTAGACCAACTTTGACTTTAATTTTGAAGGTGTTAAAATTGATAAAATCAGCCAAAATTCTGGATTTTAGCAGGAAAATACAGTAAGATCTCACTCCCAAAATTTCGGAAAAAATGTCAGGGACGATGGCGCTCGGAGTGCACACGGTCCTCGCAACTTTTTTCCAAATTTTCAGGGATGAAAGATATTGTGATTTTATTGCAGAATCCAAAGTTACAGCTGATTTGGAGATGTTTTGATCAGTGAAATTGTCGGACAAAGGTTGAATCAAGAGGGTTTTAAAAATTAGGGTTTTAACACTTAACCACTTAATTTTCAAAATTAAAGCATAGATATGAATTGATAATTTGTAATAGAAGGGCAGATCTGAAACAAGCATTAACAATTAAACATTTCACAAGTTTAATTACTTAAAAAGAAAATTTAGGGTTTTTATGCAATCACCTCTAAAATTTTGCAAAAGATCAAACATGGAAATGTAATCAATTTTTTCAGATCTAAGCATGAAAAATCAGAAAGGATGTTCACGTCGGGTTCACCAAAATGTAAAGCGGAAAATCGCGATCGAACCCTAGTTGCTCTCCCCTCTTCCAACTCCAAGGAGAGAGAAGGGAGATTCACTCTAGGGTTGATGGTTTTCACTTAGGGAAGAGACTTTACATTCAAAAGAGGGGTTGAAACCCACAAGATCCAATCCCACACAATGCAAGATTGGATGCTAAATGAGTTTCAAGGGTTATGACAGCAAGGCTACCCTCTTTTGTAAAGAATGTTGATAGAAGAATTAAGCTAGGAATGCATAGAAAGTGACAAAGATTCGCTTATAAACTGAGATAGGGATATAGGATGAAGCTGCGGACCTGGAATTAGTAGTGAAATGTCGATACGGCGCTGTCCTACAAATTTGAGCGAAAGTTGTTAGGACGATGGCGCCCGGCGCCACGGTCCTCCGAAAAATCCGTGAAACGAAGGGGGATCTGTTCGTCTCTGCACAAGGATTCCAGATCTTCAATTTCAGCCGCGTACCTGCAACCTACACACAGAAAAGAGAAGACGATTGGGGGGTTAGGGATTAGGGGTTTGCCTTTAGTTCAAACCCCGGTTTTGGAATTAAGCAAGAAATGAGCAAGTGCTGTAAATGTAAATGACTGTAAAACAAGTACTAATACCTTGTTCTAAGGATGTTTGTATCCTTATGTGTGAAGGTATAGATGTTGTATGTTGTTGTAGTATGTTGTATGTAGCATGTAGTATGTGATCTCCTCTTCAATGGTTGAATCCTTGTCTTGAATGCAACACTTAGCCTTGAATGGAGACTTGAAATGATCAATTGCTTGAAGGAATGCTTGAATGCTTGAGTATAGTTTCCACGCTCTTTCCATCATGTCGAATGAAAGAGGAAAATGTAGTTTATATACTTGTCATTTAGGGCTGATAGACTGATTTTCCCGACCTTAGGCCGACCAGGAAATGATAATTTCCAAATTGCAAACAAAAAGACCCAAAGTCCAAAAGAGACCAGGCCCAAAATAGGACCCAGGGACCAGGGCACTGGGCACCCTGGTCCTGAAGGACCAGGGCGCTGGGCGCTCTGGTCCCACCTCCCAGGACAGCAAGGTGCAAGGAGGTTCAAGCCAGGGTGCTTGAAAAATGCAGTTTTTAGTGTCGTAAGCAAGTTTCGGGGTCTCCATTCAGGTTGCATGTTGCGTCGCCATTGTGAAGACCGAAATGCAGTCAAAATTGCAAGTGTCGCAATTTTAGGATGCTACACTTATAGATACAGATGAGCCTAGGACTGTAAAAGAAGCTATTGAGATGCATGATTCAGATTCTTGGTTGGAAGCCATGAATGATGAAATGAAGTCATTGTCTAAAAATGGAACTTGGAATATGGTTTCTTTTCCTAAAGGCAGAAAGTATGTGGGTTGTAAATGGGTATTCAAGAAGAAGTATGGTCCAGATGGCAGCATCAACAAGTACAAGGCAAGATTGGTTGTGAAGGGGTATTCACAAAAGGAAGGTATAGACTATGGAGAGATCTTCTCTCCTATTGCTAAGTTGTCATCCATTAGATTCCTCCTATCACTTGCAACTACGTATGATTGGGAGGTCAAACAAATGGATGTGACGACAGCATTTCTTCATGGTGAATTTGAAAAAGAAATCTATATGCCCCAAGTAGAGAACTTTGTGAAAAAGGGTACAAAACATTTGGTATGCAATCTTAAGAAGTCTCTTTATGGATTAAACCAGTCTCCCAGAATGTGGAATCAAAAGTATGATACATTTGTTTTGTCTTTGGGTTTTGTGAGATCAAAAGTTGACCATTATGTGTATTACAAGAGTGAAGGTGATAGTATTCTTATCATAGCTTTATATATAGATGACATGTTGTTCATAGGAAATTCCAGTTATCTTTAAAATTTGAAATGAAGGATTTAGGGGCAGAAAAGTACATTATGGGAATGGAGATCAAAAGGGACAAGTCCAAAAGGAAACTCTGGCTTAGCCAGAAAAAGTATATTACCAATGTTCTTGACAGATTTCATATGTCTGATTGTAAATCATAGGTTATTCCTAACTTGCAGGGAACTAAAACTTTTGTGGTTGACAGTCCAAAATTTGTAGAGGACATTGACAGTCTGAAATTTTCTATTGGTGGTGGGTTTTTCTCCCGAAAGGGTTTTTCCCACGTTAACTCTGTGTGTACTGTCTCTGTGTTTATAATTGTTTATGCTCATGCTTGTATCATATTATGTAAAAGTTGAAAATTTGTAAACACTATCTTGTTTTCCCCTACAAATTCACATTAGGAAGCGTATTTCTGCACTTTCTTTCCTTTCAAGGTGGAGATCATGCAAGCGTTCTCTCTTATTCTCCTTCTAGTTAGTACACCGACATCCTTATCCCCAATTATTTGTTCAAGATTGTGATTCAGTCTCACATACCTGGGAATAATATGATCATTATCTTTAGGTTTAGCTCTTCATTCTCATCTTCCTCTAAATTTATTTATTCTAGTTGAACAAGTACATCACAATTTGCCTTACCATTTTCTGGTTTAACAGTTTCAGGTTCCAAAAGCAAAATGCAAGGATCTTCATCCTTTTTGTCTGAACTGATTCCTTCTTAAAATAGATAACATCAGGTGATCTCCCATACCAATACTCATATGGGGTCTTGTCCTTACCTCTTTTCACCAAAACTCAGTTCATTGTGTAGACAATTGTACTTACAACTTATTTCCAAAAAAAATTTGCCACACCTCCTTGTATAAACATAGTCCTAGTAGCTTCAACCATTGACCAGATTTTTCTCTCTGCTATACCATTCTATTGTGGTGTCCTTGGTGCATAAAGTTACCACTTGATACAATTATCATCACAATACTTAGTGAACTCCATAGAAGTGAATTAATCGCCTTGATTTGTTCTTAGACATTTTATCTTTTTGCCACTCTCTTTCTTAGCTAAGGCTCTAAATGCCTTGAATTTACCAAAAGCTTCATTCTTATCCTTCAAGAATGTGACCCACATCATCCTTGAACAATCATCAATGAAGATCATGAATTATCTGTCACCTTGAATGCTTCTTATTCTTATTGGACCACATATATCTGTATGAACCAAATCTAACAAGTGCACTGCTGAGAAGGACTTTCTCTTGAAAGTTGAAGAAGTCATTTTTCCTAGCTGGCATTCTTTACAAAGAGAATTAACCAGTTTATCTAGCTGAGGCATACCTCTTACTATCTTAGACTTGTTTACTTTAACAATATTATCAAACTTTATATGACAAAATCTCCTATGCCAAAGCTAGCTATCATCTATTTTTGTAATCAAATAGTTGCTAACTTTAGGATTGAGATGAAATAGATTACCTCTGGTTTGTTTCCTGATTGCAATCAATTCACCTTTGTTGTCAAATATTTTGCACATTCCATTTCTAAACTCCAGTGGGTATCCTCTGTCATTAAGTTGTGCAACTCTTAAAAGATTGTTCTTTAGGCCTTCAACCCAATAGACATCGACAGCACTGCTCTTCCCATTAAGAAAAATAACTCCCTTACCTTTAACCATACAGGGTGAGTCATTGCCAAATCTAACAACACCACCATCAAATTCCTTCAGGGAAATAAATTTGCTCCGATCACCAGTCATGTGATGTGAACAACCACTATCAATGATCCAATCATCAGAGTTATCCATTCTGGATACAAGTGAAATCTGATCTAATATTTCTTCTTTAATAGCTACAATCATAATATCTTCACTAGCATCATCATCAGATTCTTCATCAGTAATACCATTGTCAATGGCTACAAGACAATCTCTCTTGCCTTTACCCTTATACTTCTAAGATTTGTCTCTCTTGTATTCATTTTCACCATTAGGGCAATTTGCTTCTATATGACCAATCTTGTTGCATGCAAAACATTTTAAAGGTAGCTTACCTCTATATTTACCAGTGCCTCTAGGCAGTCATTTTGCCAACAATGCTTCAAGTTCCACTAAGATGTCTTCATCTTCAACATCTCTATTGGATCTAGATTCATAGCTATGGTCAGTATCTCTACTTCTTCTCACAGATGGGTTAGAGACAGAAGCTCTAAATGGAGATTCTAATTTGTGTAGACTACCATCATAGCCATTTACTTAAAAAGCAGTAAGTTTGCCAATAATAGAGTCAAGAGTTACCTTTGTCTTGTCAATGGATTTCAGCTTCTGAATAGCTGCAACTCTGATAGCATAGACTGGTAGCAAGTTTCTCAGTACCTTATTGATTACTATGGCATCTTCCACTTTCCCTCTTGCACTCTTTATCTCACCAACTATCTCTTTAATCCTTTGATCGTACTGCTAGATATTCTCACCTTCAGACATTCTCATGTCATCAAATTTTCCTCTTAAACTCTCCTCCTTATCAATCTTAACATGTTCATCACCACTATAAATCTCTTCTAATTTCTTCCATACTTCATATGCAGTTTCAAGACCATGAACATCTACATATTTAGCATCAGAAAGGGAAGTAATAATAGCCTCCAATGTTTGGTGATTTTCTTGTTGTTCTTTCTTGTGATCATCAGTCAAGGGTCTAGTACGTGTAAATACTTATTTTCTATATGATCCCAATACTGAAAACCAAGACTCTTAATATAAATTTTCATTTTGTTACTCCATATTCTATAGTTATCTTTGTTGAACTTCGGACCTTCTTTTTTCATCATGATCTACAAGATCTTTTCCTCAAGTTGTTAGGCTTTTAGATTAAGAGGACCTGAGACGCTCTGATACTAATTGATGGTATGATGAAAGAATAAGTATCTGGTAGAATACTGAGAGGGGGGGTGAATCAGTATATTGAAAAACTGATACAAAGTTCCCAAACTCAAACTCAGTCAAACAAAGTAAACATATCTCAGTCAAGATCAATATTCATAAGAATACTTAAGATCAACCAGTTTAACTATTATGACAACTTAACAGTAAACAAGTTTAATCTTGTAAACATCAACGATGCTTAATTATATCCCAATATATTCATCTCTCAACACTTCTACTTATCATGCCTTATCAGAAGTTAACCAAATCAACAAATAAGATCATAACCACAAAAGCATTCACCACTTGACACAAATGTTTATACGTGGAAAACCCAAATAGGTAAAAACTGCGGTGAGATGAGACTCACAAGGATAGCTATCTAAACTCTTCTGAAGTTCATCATGTTAGGAGCCAAGCCTGTTAAAGCTTTATAATACGTCATGTTAAGAACTAATTCTAGTTAGGAATCACCCGATTGAGGGATTTTCAAATATGCCTTGATGAAAAGCACAATACCCTTTTAGGAGTAACCTCACTGAAGGATTTAATAATCCAAGCTAATGGACCACCTTGTTAGTGGATTTAATGAGTAACCAAGCTTGTTAGAGCTTACCCAGTTAAGGGATTTCACTTCTGCTATAATTTTTAGAAAACAACAGGTTTTCTTGATTTGTCTAAGTAGCACTACATTTGCTTGATCAGATCCTTCTAAGCTTCAATCTGCCTTCAATCAAAGTGCAAATCCATTCACTGGTTAGGCAACAACACACTCAACTAGTTTCAATCAATCTTGCCAACAAACTTTAAAAACAAATTCATCAACCTTAAATACAAATCAATTAGGTCGATAACACAATAAAAACCTAATTCTCATCATCGAGATTACAAACAAGTCGGTACAATCTTGACCGTTAGAAATCATGACAATCTCTTCACATTCTTCAAGAAAATTTCATCCACTCCATGATCACCGCTTCATCGGACTTTGTAACTCATCATGCATTGTGCATTAGATGCAATCCACTTTCCTCCTTCCCTAGACAAAAACAAATGCACCAAAAAAATTTAAACATATCCTCATAAAATAATCACACATGTCTTCATCATTACCGCTTATCAAATAATAAACCATCAAACTTGATCAGTCAAGGTTCAAAAACTGATAGGGTTTACTTGTTACATTTCTTAGAAAGGTTTAACCCTTTACACCGGTTCACTAGTTCAACTCACAAACTTTACATACCGGTTTACAACATCTTCCACAAAGATCTTCTTACTAGTTACTAGCTAATATCAAAAATGACAATATCAGCAATAACATGAATACCATTACTAGCTCAATTGACATCAATGGCAACATATCATTAATGCAATCTCTATGCAAAATGCCAACAAACTCAAAATGCCAACATACATAATGAGTGATGAACTTTTGGACTAGTTCCTCAAATGTTCTAATGCCACCTAGTAATCGTAAAAACCATTGCGTGGTTGTGCCTCCCAAAATTTGAGGAAAGAGGCGCATTATATATGTGTCCTCATAGGCCACCTCTAAATAAGTTGATTGAAATTCTCACACATAATCTCTAGGATCTCCTTTGCCCCTATACTTTTCAAACTTGGGTGTTTTGAACCCTCACGAAAAAGGTGGCATAAGCATGTTCCTATCAAAAGGATAGGGACAAATATTGTTAAGTGAAAACTGAGTAGTCTTCACACCACTATTGAGTTGTTTACTAAGATTTTCTACTTGTTGTCTCAACATGTCTATTTTTGAAGGAGGGGGAAGTGGAGGATTCCCTTGATGATTAAGGTCATAGTGGAAGTAATCTCTACCTCTTCCACCATCATTACGACTATGTTGCTCAGATGTTTTTCATATCTGTACAATGTCAAAGTCAAAGGGTAGTTTGGCACCCTCTTGAGAAAGTCTCAAAAAATGAGCATCTGAATTATTTCTAAGGATTTCGTCAAAGAGTCTATTGAATTTGGGATTATGTTGTTCTCTTTCTATATCTTCAGGAGTGGGAGTGTTGGGTTCTTCATCATTGGTGCCTCCTCCAATGGCCTCATAAAAATCATTGAGGTTTTCTTCCTCTTCTTCAATATTTGGTTATCGGTTTCTCATTGATCTTGTGTGAGCCATGTTCTTGAAAGTTTGAGGTTGGTGAAAGTGATTATGAGGTGGTGATGAAATGTTTGATGAAAGTCAAGTTTTTGTGAAATGTTTGTTGGAAGATGGATCTCTAACACTAAAGGTTGGATGTTTAACAAAATTCTTTGTGAATTTTTCTTGTGTTTTTCAACAATTTTGATGTGATGAGGTATAGCAAGGTTTGAGATGTGTTACAAACCAAGCTACCTAGCAATGAGTCGATGCACTCATAAACTAGTTTTAACCTGTGTAGAAATGCCTCTTAGAATGATTGATCCTAGATGTAGAGACACTCTAAAAGTGATCTGTTGGTTTGATTTAAGAATTTTTTTAAAAGAACTTAGGACAAGTCCTTTTTGTGTTTTGAGGGTTGAATGGATTTGTGATGTGTGGAAGTGAAAGTGGATAGAATATGTACCTCAATAAAAACTTTCTGTTACAAAGGGGGTTTCTACTTCTTCCTCTCTCTCAGGGGTTGGTGATTCCCCTCAAGCTTCGTTGTAGGTGATACAAATTTTTGAAAAGAAAGTAGGATTGATCTTGCCCCCTTTCTTTTTGTCATAATCCAAGGCTCTATACTGAGTAAAAGCTCTATTTTTCAAAAGCTCTTTGTCAAATTAGTTGGATTTGCCTTGAAGATACAAGTGCATATGGCGCAAGAAGGCTCTGTGTGAGAGAAAAATTTATCTATTGATATAGAAAAACTTCCTTCTTTTGATTAGAGATTTTGAACCTAATTGTCTCTTCTTCAATTTGGTATTTTGATGAAGATTTCATTTTCTCAAGATATGAGTGATGGTCATACAAACTGATATTTTGTTTCACTTGTTGATGTTGTTTTGTTTATCAATGTTGGATGCAAATTGTGTTGGATGGATACTTGGTTTAAAATTGTTTTTGGAATTCTTTGACAAAAAAAAAACACAGCAATCACACAAGAACAATAACCTTGCCCCTTTTCAACAAAAGGAAAAAATAGTTGTGGGTATAAATCAACCCAATCATGAACTTTTTGACCCTTTTAACAAATGTATTTTATGTTTCCCAAAGCCTGAAGTCGACCCAAATTGTTACTAGTCTGACATAAGATGAAGACAATTCAAACACTTGTTATCCCTAAGTTCAATGGCCAGTTGCGATATTTTCAGCCCACATCTTGATATTTCTTCGACTTTGGTACTACATACCCTATGAATCCCATCATGGCAGGTAAGGATGTGATATACTAATTCTTGTACGAGCATAACAAATAGATGATCCCTATGATGGGGGAGTCGCCACTTTCATCAAGCTACAAGTAAGTTTTCAAAAAGCCTTGTTTCTACTCAAGCAAATATGTATGGTGAGTATCTTGGGAGCAAAACCATATATGCTCTTACACTGAACTTTTCACAAATATCCTCAATTAATAGAATGGGTGGGCTTCTATAATAAAATGTGCTTAGTAATTTTTGATGTTTTTGGATGTAAGTTCATTCTGCAGTGACTCACTTAAGAGCCTTGTAACTTGTGGTGGGGCTCATATGTCCTTTTGGCAAGTTACACTGTAGGAATAGCTACACCCAAGGCTACAGCTTTCGCTCTCACCTAACTTCTATAGCGGCTCGAAGGATTTACCACACAAGGTCATTCCCAAGAATGATGTGTCTCTTGGCAGGCCTCTCTTAAAAATAAAAAATTTTGAGCATTACTAACACTTTTCTCTTGCACCTAGGACCACAAGAGCCAAGGGAGAGGATAGTGTGTGTTAGAAATGGGACCACTCTACATATTTTTGCACAAGCATGCCAAACACTGAAAACACTTGTTCTTTTTAACTGGTTTTATCGCAATGTGATCTATATGCTATTTGGAGATTTTTCTCCAACAACCATGGTGTTCTTTTTAATCCCACAAAGCAATTTGTTTTCTAACTGGGAAAGTAAAAATCCCAGTCAACAAATTGAAAGCATGTTTGCTCAAAGTAAAAGCAATTTGTAAATAGAATGGACAAGTTGTTTGTCCTTTTTAACTTGCAAAGTAAAAAGTTGATTGTGAATTTTTATCCATGCAAGAAATGAAAGTTGTTTGTTTTGTTTTTTTAACCCAAAATGAAAAGTTTGCCCCTAACTTGCAAGAAAACAAAGTTTGTTTGTTTGATTTGTGGTTCTTTTTAACTTTTGCAAAATGAAATTCTTTTAAGCCCAAATTGAAAATTTTGTTGATTTTAGTCCAAAATGAAAGATGAAGTTTGTTTTAAACCAAAAGTAAAGTGAATTATTTTTAATCTAACTTTAAAACCAAAGCTAGAAAGAAAAAGAAATAAAATTCCTAATTTCTAACTCCTCGAATCCTGCAAACAAGAGGTTAGCAAACCTTCACAACAAAAGAAAATAGTTAGTGAAATGAACGTTTTTGGTGGGCTTCTACAAGCCTAAAATTTTAATTTTTTCAGTTACAGAAATCTTTTTTTCAACTCTCTGTTACAAAAGCGCTACTCTGTGTGAACACAAAAGTGCCACTTTAAGACAAAAGCGTTCAAGGACTAACAAACGCGCTAAAAGAACACCAAAAGTGCTAAAATATAGATAGATGGGCTAATTAAAACTATTCAATAAAATAAAAAATTTGTCAAACAGAGAACGCAAAGGCGCTAACAAGATTACAATAGAGCTATATAACCAGCAATAGCACTATAACTCGGACAAAGGCACTAATTCTGAAACAAAAGTGCCAGAACTCGGACCAAAATGCTAAATCTTTTGTTGTCAAATGCGCTAAAATGAGTGTCAATAGCGCTAAATTGCAACTTGTGTGTGGAAATTTTATGGGAAAATCACAAAAAAAGTTAGTTTTTTATCAGAAGGTTGCTTGTTCAATTCACGTTGGGTTCACCAAATGATGCATGCTAAAAAGGATGCAAGAAACATAAGATTCAAACGTTAGTGTTGTTAGTGACAATAAAAAATAAAAGAGGAAAGAAACTACAATCCTAAGCATGCATACCGAGAGAGATATCAAACAGATTATGGAAAGCACACAAAAACAAAGGAAAGACACAAAACCCTCCCAGATGCTCTCCAACATGCTCATAGTTGCTCCTCCCTTGTTCCTCTCCTCTCCAAGTTCCACATGAGTGTAGCCCTCAGTTTTTTGCACTATTATGGATGTCTTATGGAGATTCAAGATTATGAAAATGACTAATTATACAAATCCAAACAAGCTAAATATGAGAAAATACCTAATTAATATACGTTAATTTTATCCAAAATAACAAAGAAAAGTGCTTCTAAATGTTCTCTCAAATTTGGTATAAGTTTGATGCATACAAGATTTCTAGATCTAGATGAAGAAGGAATGGGATCTATTTATAGGAAAAATAGAGCAATGGATGGTCGAGATTGAGTAATCTCAACAAGGGCTAGGATTGATGGGTTTGTGATCTATGTGACGGCTTTCAACCCAATCCCACGATGACAAATGTTAACATGAGATGGTTTGAGAGGAGAGGTAAGAAGCATTAAATGCTTGAGATGACTTGAAGGTTACCTTGGGAGGTAAGGTTAGGGTTGAGTTGAATGAATAAATCTTTTATCCAATGAATAATGCCTTTATCCAATGGACAAACTCTTGAGTTGAATGAATAATGCTTGAAGAGACCCATGAGTTAAATGGGGGTTGAGTTAGAGGGAAGGTCTCTAACCATGTGGGTGAGTTGAGTTTAACCATTAATGGCTGTGTTAGAGCCATAAATGGTTATGTAAGAACCATTAATGGTTTGGAAGACTTTAGGGGTTAGCTTGTTGAAGACATAAAGCTTTTAATGCTTTTCAAAGACTTTTATGCTTTGAGAAGTGACTTCAAGTTGCTTAGGAATGTGACAATAATTAGGGGATGGGATTAGGCTAATTTAGAATGCATTAGAAGAATCTAGAATGGGTTAGAAGAATCTAGAATGGGTTAGAAGAGTCTAGTGGGTTTGGTGGGTGAGAGAAAATAGGATTTTAATTAAAATAAAATTTATTTATTTCAACTAAATAGGTGCAACTTGCATTTGCAGGAGAATGCAAGTTGGGGGGGTAGTTTAGGGATTTAAATAAATATTTTATTATTTATTTAAAGGAGGAAAGAGGTAAATTAAATAAATGTGTTTTATTCATTTAATTGATTGTTAGAGTGTGGCTTAATGAATTAATTTAAATAAATTGAATAATTTATTTAGTTAATAGAAGAAGAGGTTGAGGATTAATTAATTAAATATTAATTTAATTAATTGATTATTGATGGTTAAATAATCAAATAAATAGTAAATATTCATTTAATTAAGTGGACAAATTTATGTGTCTACACTTTTCATGGAGAGTTTTCTGACTACACCTTGTAGGATGGTCTTTTGTTCAAGGGATGTAGTTGTCTATCCCTAGGTGTTCAATGAGGGATAATGTAGTAAAGGAGAAACATAGTGGTGGTTTAGGAGGTCACTTTGGGCTAAATAAGACTTTGGACCTAGTTAGGAGATTTTATTTTTGGCCAAAGATGCAAACTGATATCAGAATATTTTTGGAGAGTTGTACTATGTGTCAAAGAGAAAAGTGGGTCTCAACCAATGCAGTGCTATAACAACCTTTGCCTATACCAAGTAGACCATAGGAAAGTTTGAGTATGAGCTTTGTGATGGGATTACCCAAGACAAAGACAGGTCATGACAATGTGTTTGTTGTGGTAGACAGGTTCAATAAGATGTCTCACTTTATTCCTTGTAAAACCACAAATGATGCTAGCTATGTTGTAGGATTGTTTTTCAGAGATATTGTTAGAATCCATGGGTTGCCTTTGAGTATTGTATCTGACCAGGACAACAAGTTTGTAGGGCATTTTTGGAGAACCTTATAAAAAAGGTTGGGCATAAATTTGTCTTTTATCTCAACCTATCACCCTCAGACCGATGGCCAAACTGAGGTTGTGAATAGGTCATTGGAAAATATTCTTAGGTGTTTGACAAAGGATTATGGAAGTAGTTGGGATGTGGTGATACCTCAAGAAGAGTATGCCAAACAAAAGTATAGGTCTGAGTCCTTTTGAGATTCTGTATTATAGTCATCCAAGAGGATTTTTTGAATTGAGGGATGTCTAGGGGTTGGACAAGAGGAGTGGACATGCTGATGAATTTGTAGAGGCTATGAAAGAGGTGCACCAACAAGTCAGAGATACCTTACAAAAGAATAGTCAAAAGGTTAAAGCAAGAGTGGATTAGAGAAGGAGAGATGTGCACTACCAAGTGGGTGACATGGTCATGGTTCATCTTAGCAAGGACAGGTTGCTCAAGGGAAGCCATAGCAAGTTGATGATGAGAAGGATTGGACCTTGTAAAATTTTGGATAAATATGGTCCTAATGCTTACAAAAGTGAAATCCCTGATGATATTGCTATTTTACCTATATTTAATGTGTTTGATCTAACATTTTATAGGAGTCCTAATGTAGGAGAATGTGCAGGTGAATCTGTTCAGGAAAGTGAAGATTGGAAAAAGCACTTACCACCTAAGGAGCCACCTAAGATGGAGTGCATTTTGGATAGCAGGGAAGCTAAGAAAACAAAGCACAAGACCTATTTTGAGAACTTAGTTAAATGTCAAGGCCTTCCTGACTTATAAGCTACCTAGATGCTGGAGGAAGATATCAAAAAGCAGGGTGGTGATTTGTAGCAATTGGTCTCTAAAAGGACTTGAGACAAATTTCACCCAGGAGGTATGGTGCAGGAGCACCTATCTATGAAGGCATGCAACAAGAACAATATGATTTCCTATTGTCCTAGAAGGAATGTAATAAGACCCTATGGGTCTTTTTTTTAATTCAATGTCCTAGGAGTGTGACAAGTTTGTCCATGTTTGGGTCAAATTGAGTCAATAAGGGTCACAATGGTATAAATTGAGGGATCAAGTGACCACAAGTCTATTTGAGTCATTTTTTATGTTTAAGAATCAAATGTAATCATTTTGGGGGACTATGATATTCTGGAGTCTAAGTTGTTTGAATTATGCAAAAGTTGGCATATTGTCAATTTGTTGTCATGACAATTTTGCACCTTTTTGTAAGTTGTGATTCTCCAACGGTCAGTCGGTTTGAAAAATAGTTGGAGGAGGTTGTGGTCATTTGGGAAATACCTTTAAATTCCCCAAACACCAAAGGATGTATGTTGGTTAATTTGGAAAGGAAATTGAAGCATCAAGAACTTTTGGAAACTCAAAAAACCGTCTAGATTATGTTGATTACATACTGAAGGTGGATTGTCCAAAATGCTCATAGCATAGTTCCTATAACTAGATCATTTTACATTTTTTTCCTTCAATTTTAAGTCTTGGAGCGATCATTTCCCTATTCTACTAGCAAATCTCTACCGGGCAACCTAAAACCCTTAAACCCCTAGGGTTTGACTGCAATAATGGGTTTTAGCCTATCAATCCTTAATTGAACACTCTGCCATTATAGGAGATGATAGGCCACTATATCATATGTTGGTTTTAAAATCCATTAAGATGATACAACAGGGCAAAGAGGATGGATAACTAACCCTAGGTCTAGCATCTCTATGTGACAGACTGGTTTGATGAGTTCACTGCATGAGAATTGAGTGGTAGAGCACTAGAAAGGGGTTTGAATGTGGTAGAAGAGTGTTTTGGAGGTTTACATAAGATTTAATGATCATTGATGGACACCCATTAGGAGAACCAAACCAGTATGTGGAAGGTGTTCAGTCAAGTAGGTCTAATAGCCCTATTAGGTCTGTTAGTGTAGTATTGGTTGGGATATTTGCAAGTTGGTCTAGTACCAAAAATTGACTTATTGTTGAGAACTCCCAAAAGAGTATCTAAAAATATAATTTTTTTTCCTATATCTTCAAGGTGTCAAAAGATATCACCTGATTCCTTCAAATGTAGGCCTAATTGCAACCAGTTTTGTTTGTGGGCAAGTGAGTCAAAATAGATGTTCTGGTGGATCTAAACCATGAAATCCTATTTCATTTGTGTTAAGGTGTTGTGATAACACTCTTCCAAGGATCATTGTATTGAATTGGTCAAGTGGGTCATTCAAACCCTAAAGCCTAGTAGTAGCCCACTCATGTATGCAAGGGTGTAGGTAGTCACACAAGAACTTGAGAAGTGTTAGTTGTGTGTAAGTGGACATAGTGGAGCCTTTGGGTCTTCAAAGGTTTTGATTAGTGCAATTGAACCATTGCTTGACTTGGTGTTGTGTAAGGATCTTTGGAATTAGGGTTACTAGTTGAGTTTGTGAGCCTTAGAGGTTGGTTGGTTCAAGGTTATACTTTCGGTCTATTGCCTCCTCAACAAAAAGACTATTTAAAAATACACTATCCAGTGTCATCACAACATTATTATCAACATCCTTTACCTGATGAGTGTTTGGATCAAAGTGCTCTGTCGCAACCAACACAAATTCTAGATCATGAGCTGCAATAGGAAATGATGCATATTTCTGTAATTCTGACCTCATCAAATTAGTGATACGGGATGGAGCCTTCTTGCATCTATCTTCAACTCCTTCATGTCCACATACCTGATTTTTGTGTCCCTAATCTCTGACACATTTGAATCCACAGAAATTTTTGGGAACATGTTCAAGTACTTGTCGTACTTGTACTTTATCTTCTTGTACACATGTTTTTGAGGTGATGGTTTTGTGTGACTGGGAGAAGTCTTTGACTTGCTTACAGATGGCTTGGACATTTACAATAATATTGCAAAGAGCATGTTCATTAGGCCCATGATCAGTTTTTATCACCAGAAGAACAAATTAGAGATCCATAATTAAATAGGATGGAAAACTCAGTCAAAACTGACTCTGGAAGGAAAAACACTAAAACTAGCAGGTCGGGGTTTAAAACTTGACCTACAAGTTGCCAAGGTAAAATACTAGCATGTCGGGTTTTAAACCCCGACATGCTAGTATAAAGGATAAAACAAATCACTAACAAGTCGAGTTTTAAAACCCGACATGTTAGTGGAACTTACTGGTAGGTCGGGTTTTCAACCCCGACTTGTAAATTGGAAGTGCAAAGATAAAGCTCGCATGTCAGTGTTTGAAACCTGATGTGCGAATTGCAAGGTGGAAAATCTGGCATGTCTGATTTCAAACCTTGACATGCTAGTTCAAAAGAAAAACAAAATAACTGACAAGTTGAGGTTTTAAACCCGACGTGTCAAGAGGAGTGAACTGACTAGCATGTCGAGTTTAAAACCATGGTGTGTCAGTTGGAAATATTTGAGTGGTTAGCATGTTGGGGTTTAAAACCCAACATGCGACTCAGGGTATTACCCCAACATGTGAGCTAAGAATATTACATATCAACCAACTTGCATGTCGGGTTTAAAAACCTGATATGCAAGGTTAATTAGCAAGGGAAGATCATGAGAAACATTCCTCATGTCGGGTTTCAGAACTCGACATGAGATGTTTTGAAGAAATAAGAAAAAAAAAAGGCGAACACAAAAATGAACCAAAACTTATCAAACCCTAGAAACTACCAATTAAAAACCCAAATCAAAACAAAACAAAAACCCTACCTACTGGCGATAAACACGATGAGGTAGAAAAAATCCGATGGATAGATCTTGGTAGCAAATCGCTGGCAAAGAGAGAGAAGAGATGAGCAAACAAAACCTAAATAGGAAGAAGAAACGACAAAAATGGTGAAAAAACTAACTAAAAAGGCATTTATAACTAATTATGAAGATAACACAAGTTACAATAAATGCAACTTCATGTTGACGGGTCGGGTTTTAAAACCCAATCTATCAGCTTAAGACCCTGGTAGGTCGGATTTTAAACCCTGACCCATCAGCTCATGAAATAGCATGTCAGACTTTAAAGTCTGACTTGCTAGCAAAGCACAATGACAGGTTAGGGTTTAAAACCCGACCTATCAGCTTAAACTGATTAGGACTTTAAAGTTTGATGTGCTAACTCAAAAGGCTGACATGTCAGGTTTTAAAATCTGACCTGTCAGTAAAACAATGAAAACTTCAAAACTCAAAAAAGACCAAATGAAATGACACGAAACAAAAAGCGATTAATTGACAGGGTCGATTAGCTTCTCCCAGAGCCCATGAGGTATGAAATGGATGAGTTTTGTAGGGTTGCCTCATGATTTAGGCTGCACTGAAATCGAGGACAACAAGGTACAAAAGTCTCACCATAATCAATTCCTTCCTTCTGATAATATCCTTTACAAACCAATCTAGCCTTGTTCCTTACAACTTGACCATCCTCATTCAATTTATTCCTAATAACCCATTTAGTTCCAATAACATTCTTACTTTTAGGCCAGGAAACTAAAGTCCATGTGTTATTCTTTTCAACCTGATCTAATTCTTCTTGCAAATCTTTCAACCAATATTCATATTTACATGCTTCAATTATTGATACCGATTCAACTTGAGAAATTAAACATACCTCATTATTTGTCAGTCTTCTTCATGTCATCACTCCATTGTTCTTATCCACAATGATCTAATCTTCTGAATGATTCAATCTCACATACCTAGGAGTCTTCAGACTCTCTATTCCTCTTCCTGGTTCTTCAATTACTGTTGAGTTTTTTGATACTACCAGAGTAATTGGTTCAACACTTTGTTCCTATAAAGATGCTACCAGTTTAGATATAATCATTTCCACCGCAGGTTCTCACTCATAAACTCTTATTTTACTTCTATTCAGCTCATCCACCTTAACATTAGCACTTTCCACAATTCTCTACAATCTCTTGTTATAACATCTATATGTCTTTCTTTCATTAGAATAACCAAGAAAAATTCCTCCATCACATCTAGGATCAAACTTGCCAATGATATCATCTCTCCTGATATAATGTTTGCTACCAAAGATTCTGAAATACTTAATTGTAGGTGTATTGCCAAACCATAATTCATAAGGTGTCTTACCTATTTCTCCTTTGATAAATTGTTGTGCTCATTGCTTCTCTCCAATAGATATGAGGTAGACTAGATTTCATCACGATTGTTTTAGCAGCATCCAAGATAGTTTTGTTCTTCCTTTCCGCAACTCCAATATGTCGAGGTGTCTGAGGAGCAGAAAATTGTCTCCTTATACCATGCTTCTCGTAAAAGTTTATAACTCACCAGATGTGAATTCTCCACCATGATCTGACCTCAAACATTTAATCTTCAATCTTGTCTTTGTCTCAACTTTAGCCTTAAAGAATTTAAACTTTTCAAATGCTTCAGATTTCTCCCTTAGAAAAGTAACCCACATCATTCTAGAATAATCATCAATGATTAGCATAAAATATCTATCACCTTGAAAACTTTTAACTCTAGTAGTCCCACAAAAATCAATATGAAGAAGATAAAGAACATCATTAGATTTATCTTGTATATTCCTAAAAGAGCATCTGGCATGTTTACCTATTTGACATTCTTTGCATACCAGATTATAGGGCTTCATAATCTTAGGTATATCTCTAACTGCCTTAGTTGAACTGATCTTCACAATGCAATCAAAATTCACATGGCATAGCCTCTTATGCCATAGCCAAATCTCATCAATTTATGCAATCAAACATGTATTTTCACCAAAATTCAAATGAAATATATTACCTTTTGTTTGTGTACCAGTTGCAATCTCCAAACTAGATCTGTTAAAGATTTTGCATTTTCCATCCTTGACTTGTAATTGAAATCCCTTATCCATCAATTGTCCTACACTCAAAAAATTATGCCTTAAACCTTCAACAAAATAAACACTATCAGTATTGTTCTTACCATCCAATGATATAGTTCCTTTTCCTTTGATCATACATGCTTTTTTATCTCCAAATCTAACCAAACCACCATCAAATTCTTGCAAAGATAGAAACTTAGCTTTATCTCCAGTCATATGATGCGAACAACCACTGTCAATTACCCATTCATTCGTGTCTTCAATTTAAGCAGCAAATTCCTTCTCTTTAGGTACATTCTCTTCCAATGTCGGAACATCTTCCTTGATAGCTAATAACACCCATTATTTTCCATTGTTGGAACCACTAGCAGAGTCTTCTACTAGTTCATCATTAGAATCAGTAACACCTTCCTCATCCGCTATGTAGCATGATTTGTCTATGTTTTCCTATACTTATACTTGTTCTGATATATAGGGTTAAGAAATGATGTTCTAACTCTCTATTCAAATCTTGAATTCCTTTCAGGACATCTAGATGCAAAATGACCAATCTTATTGCATGCAAAACATTTAAAAGGTTCTTTTCCTTCATACTTACTTCCTATCGGTCCCTTAGGTACCTTTCTAGCAAATAGTGCTTCAATTTTCTCAAACTCATCATCTTCTCCCTCCATATCATCCAATTCCTTTGCATATAAAGCTTTCCAATCTTTCTTACTGGTTTGATGATGGAGATGCATGAAAAGAAGGTTCAAACTTCAGTGCTCCAGAAGGTCCAAATTCTTCGAGCTCAAAAGCAGATAATTTCCCAACCAAGGTATCTCTATTGACAGAAGTATTAGCCATTGTTCTCAGTTCATTAATTGTAGTATCCTTCATCTTTCAAGATGGTGGTAGGGCTCTCAGAACTTTAGAAACAATTTCATCTTCACTCAGAGTTCCATCACAACATTGAATTCCCATAACAATCTCATTTACTCTTTCCATGAATGCAGTAATCCTTTCATCTTCTTCCATCTTCAGGTTTTCATATCTTACCCAATGACCATCAAGTTTAGCAATCTTCAGTGTAGGGTCACCTTCATTAAGAGTCTCCAACTTATCCCATATAGACTATTTGTATGATTTGTCAGTTAATCCCATTAATTGTTGATCAGAAAGTGCACATGAGAGGGCTTATCTTTCTCTACAATCATTCTCAAGCTCCTTATCCAAGATTTCTAGATGAGGATTGTTAGATGCTAGATTATGAGGTGTAACGCTATTCTATGTGATCTCCCAAATCTCCTTGCCAAGACATCTCAGATGAGTCTCCATCTGAATCTTCCATACTATGTAATTTATTCCATCAAGCCTAGGAATATCTCTCCGAAAGATAGCTCCAGATGAACTAGATGAACTTGAACTGTTAGTCGACATAGGATCTTCCTCAAGCGGTTAAGCTTTTCGTAGAGAGGACCAAACCTCTGATATCAATTGTTAGATAGTTCAAATAACCAAAAGACAACTGGGAGGGGGAGGGGGGTGAATCAGTTCTCTAAGGTTACCGAAACATTTAGCAATTAAAACTTTAATATTGGAACCCAAAACATTAATACTAGAATGCTTAAACCAAATACCAGAATAGCAATTAAACTAATTAAGCATAAAAAATAATCAGAGAATAAATACCATCCACATGACACCAAGATTTATACATGGAAAACCCAGTAAAGGGAAAAACCATGGTGGGAAGCCTACCCGTAGTCAGATAATACTTCTATAGTAAGTATGTGAATTACAATTAAAGGGTCTGCACTTGTAGGAAGGCCAACAACCTAGAGCACACTGCTCATCACAAAAGGAGTCTCACTGACTACATAGAAATCCATACTAGAATCCGAAGAAAATATCAAACTGGAAAGATAGCATCTCCTTTGCCTAAGTACAATTCCAGTTAATCTCAATACTAGATAACTAAATCCTCTTACATAAACCCAACTTGATCTCCAATGATCAACTGAATCCTCTACCTAAATGATATTACATTATTCACACATTACACATCCATATCCCATACCATGACCATGATCTACAATGAGATCTTACATCATATATATATATATAACCCTTGACCATAAACAATCAAGTCGACCACCAGACAATAAACAAATTACATAATTACTAAATATGTTGGCCTAAGGCCAAACAAATAATATCCAACTCATAAGACATCCCAGAAACACATCCAGAGGTCCAATCCATACGTTACATTAAACTGGTCCATAACCTAGATCAACCGGGACCAAATATAGGTCAACGCGCTAAAGCAATGATCCCAATCCATCAAGCCTTGAACATGATCACCACCAACATCTTGAATCCATACCGGAAGTTGTACCAACACCATTTATGCATATCATCAAATATCTTCATCAAAGGCTCTACCGGCAAAAACCCTCGCCAGAACCACAAACCAAGCTTTCAAGAAAACAGGATAGCATTTGATCACTAGACCAATACCAACTGACTAAATATGAACATGAGTAAGCCAATTCCGTAACCAAATCATACCAAAGCATACTGGATCATTGTCAAATCCAATCCAACCAGAAACCACACAACCTATCGGGACCAGAGGGGTGTCGATAAAGCATCCAAAACAACTAGTGTTGACATCAATGACAAAACATCAATACAACAGATAATCAATTCCTGCAAATGGCCAACAATAATAAAGATCATCTGATGAAACTTGAGACACTATTAGATAAATGATTTCCTAGAGGCACCGGTAAGTATAAAGCTAAATTACCTTGAAGTGTTTTTCCTACAATAAGATCGGGCACATTGCTGCAAATTGTATTAACGGTGATAAAAAGGAAAAGTTCAAGAAATTTAAAGAAAAAGGACAAAACATTGCTATGTTGCAATTGATGAAGGAGTAACTGATGAAGAATTAGAAGAAGATGACAATGAGCAGATAGTGTTTGTTGTTGTGAAGGAAGATCTGACTGATGAAAAGGCATTAGTGTTTCACATTGATAGAAATGATGAATGGATAACAGATAGTGCTTGCTCACACCACATGACCAATGATAGAAACAAGTTCTTATCTTTTGAAGAATTTGATGGCGGTGTGGTAAGGTTTGGTAACAACTCACCCTGCATGGTTAAAGGTAAAGGAACTATTTCATTGAATGGAAAAAGTAATGCAGATGATGTCTTTTGGGTTAGAGGATTAAAACATAACCTTTTGAGTGGTTGTCAATTAAATGATAAAGGATATCTTCTAGAATTTAAAAGTGGAGTGTGCAGGATTCTTCGAAGTAATGAAGAATTGATTGATACTAGAAAGAAGACAAGAGGTAACCTTTTTCATCTAAATATTAATGTGAATAGTTGTTTGCTGGCAAATATTAAAGATAGCTGGTTATGGAAAAAGAGGTTTTGTCATGTGAATTTTCACAATTTGATAAAGGTTAGTAAATCAAGTAGTGTGAGAGGTTTCCTCCAACTTGTTAAACTAGATAATGTGTTATATAAGGATTCTCAGATGGGTAAAATGACTTTTGTATCTTTTAAGAGTAATTCTTTCTCTTCAAAATATATTTTAGAGTTGGTTCATATAGATCTTTGTGGTCCTATGAGGACTAAGAGTTATTTTGGTGATAGATATTTCATGATTTTCAATGATGATTTGTCCAAGATGATGTGTGTAACTTTTCTAAGAGAAAAGTATGAGGCATTCAGTAAATTCAAAGCATTTAAAGATTTAGTTGAGAAAGAAACCAGGAAGAATTTGAAATGTTTGAGATCTGACCAAGGAGGAGAATTTAGTTCTGATGAGTTTGTGAAGTTCTATGATGAACAGGGAATCAAGAGGCAGATGTCAGCTCCTAGAACTCCACAATAGAATGGGATAGCAAAGAGAATGAATAGAATAGTTGTTGAAGCTGCTAGAACCATGTTGATTCAAGGTGAAGTACCGAAAATGTTTTGGAGAGAAGCAGTTAGCATTGCTATTTACACTTTGAACTAGGTACTTGTCAAGAGACGTAACAACAAAACACCTTATGAATTATGGCATGGCAAGACTCTTAATGTAAGACTCTTAATGCAAAGTGTGATGAAGGTATTTTTCTTGGTTACTCTATAAAGAGTAAGGCTTTCAAATGTTATAACAGGAGAACAAAAAGGATCATTGAGAGTGCAAATGTGAAGGTAGATGAACTCTCTGAGAAATCTAATAAAAGCAGCAGATCTAAACCTGAGCAAGATGAAGAAAAACTTGTGTTTATTGAACCGGAAGTACAAAAGAATGATGAGTAGGAAAATGTAGAAATAGGTACTCAACCGGTAAATGAAGAGAGTGATGAAGAATATGAAGACATGAAGCAGAAGGCACAACACCGGAACTGGTAGTACTAAGATATGTCAGACCAAATCATTCAGAAGAACAAATTATAAGATATAAAAATAATGGTATACAAACAAGAAGGAAAATTAGAGAGAACTCCTCTTTGATTTCAACTATAGAGCCTAAAACAGTAATAGAGGCATTGAAGGATGATGATTGGATTAATGCTATCAAAGAGGAATTGGATCATATAGAGAAGACCAAGACATGGACACTTGTTCCCAGACCAGAAGACAACAATGTGATTGGCACTAAATGGGTCTTTAGAAACAAGTTGAATGAAGAAGGCAAGGTTGTGAGGAATAAAGAAAGGTTGGTATGCAAAGGCTATGCACAAGAAGAAGGAGAAGATTATGGAGAAACATTTACACTGGTGGCAAGATTGGAAGGAGTAAGAATGTTACTTTCTTATGTTTCATTAAAGGCTTTAAGGTCTACTAGATGGATGTTAAATTTGTTTTTATTAATGGAATCTTTGAGGAAGAAGTGTACATAGAACAACCAGATGGATTTGCTTTGCTTGAGGATAAAGATATGGTTTGCAAGTTACATAAGGCACTGTATGGATTGAAGGAGGCACCAAGATTATGGTTTGAAATATTGCATGCACACCTGATCAAGATATGATTCCAGCGTACTAGTAATGACAATAACATATATCTTAAGACTGATGGAGACAGAGTGTTGATAGCTGAAGTATTTATAGATGATATCATTTTTGGAGGTGATGATGATTTATGTATGGCTTTTGCTAAGGAGATGAAGAAATAATTTGAGATGTCTCTTATTGGTGAGATTAAGTTTTTCATTGGGTTGCAAGTCTAGTAATTGGATGGTGGAATATTTATCTGTCAAAGTAAGTATGTAAAGGAAGTGTTGAAAACATTTGCCATGGAGGATTGTAAACCGGTTGGTACTCCGATAGTGGTAGGTTGTAAATTGTCTAAATATGATGATTCACCCTTTGTTGATGAAAAAAAATACATGTCCATGATTGGTAAGTTGCATTATGTTGTTCACAGTAGGCCTGATATTGCACATGTTATTGTTTTGGTTGCTAGATTTTAGAAGGATCCCAAGGAGACTCACTTGGTAGCAGTGAAAAGGATATTTTGGTACTTGAAAGGCACAATAGATTATGGCTTATGGTATCCTTATAAAAATGATTTTTCTTTGGAAGTGTTTACTGATGCAAATTGGGGAAGCAACGCTAATGATCGAAAAAGCACTACCGGTGGATATTTTCTTCTTGGAGGTAGATTGGTTGCTTGGACAAGTAAGAAGAAAACTTATGTTTCACATTCAATAGCAGAGGTAGAGTATGTTGCAACATCAACAAATTGCACGCAGGCAATATGGATGAGACATGTGTTAGAAGGTTTTGAACTTGATATGTCTGAACCGGTAACTATTTATTGTGACAATACAAGTGCAATTAATATTTCAAAAAATCATGTATTACATGCAAGAACTAAACACATAGAATTGAAATATCACTTTCTGAGGGAGAGAGTACAAGAAAAACAAGTCAGAATGGAGTATGTGACAAGCAAAGAGCAGCTAGCAAACATTTTCACAAAACCATTGTCAAAGACTACCTTTCAGTACCTCAAAGGTAAATTAAGGGTCAGATCTGTACACAAGAAAAACTAGGATGCAGTAGATGCATCAATCTTATATGCTTATTGAAAACTTTTCACTATGGATTGATGAAATTATGACTACTCTGTAGGGGGAGCAACTTAGATGATATTTACAGAGATGTTGAAGACAACAACAATAGATTTGATGATCGGTGATGGATATGCACCTTTGGCATTGTTGTCAAAGGGGGATAATAAACATATTAGCCTAAGGAGGAGAAGATGTATAACATAAATGGGGACAAGAAATGAAGATTTAGTTTTGATGGTATGATAAATCAATAAGGATTCAGTAAACTACTGAGAGGGGGGGTGAATCAGTAGATAGAAAACTGACATAAACTTTTCACCAAACAAAAACAACCTCTCAAGACAAACTCAAAACTGAAAAATTGCAATATGACTGTCAAGTAAACTGGTTGATTGTCATAATAGAATAACAGTAAAACAACTCTGAAACTCTCAAAACCTTTTAAACAAAACATCCAAATACTTTACTGACCAAAGTAAAAGCTTGTTTTAGATTGTTGTCAGTCATCATATCATATCTAAGTGGATTTAGTTGTTAAGAAAATTAATCATATCAAACATAACCACAAAAACATTCACCACTTGACACAATGATTTTGTCATGGAAACCCAAATGGGAAAAACCATGGTGGGGATGAATACCCACAAGTATTCTGAACTCTTCTGAAGTTCACCCTGTTAGGAGCCAACCCTGTTAAAGCTTTACAATAAGTCATGTTAAGAACAGATCCTATTAGGGACCACCTGGTTAAGGGATTGACTATAATGCCCTATTAAAAGAAATACGCTATTAGGAGTAACCTCGGTAGAGGATTTAAAATCCAAGATAATGGATCACCTAGTTAGAGGATTTAGATAACACTAAGCCTGTTAGAGCTTACCCAGTTAAGGGATTTGACTGTTGTAATTGGTAGAGAACAACAGGCATATGTTGATCTGGTAAATAGCACTACTTTGCTTGATCAGATCCTTTTCATGCTCCTATCCACCTTTACACCATCTGGTTTGGCAACCAATCACTTTTACATTCAACCAAAATTTCCAACTCTACAACAAAACAACTCATCGACCTTATAAACAAAATAATAGGTCTGTAACACATCACAAACCTAAGATCTGATAGAGATTAAAAACAAATTAGTTCAAGTATGATCATTGGATTACATAGTAATCATTGCACATCATTCAAGACAACCTCGACCGCTCCTTGATCACCACTTCATCGATCCCTGTAACTCATCACGTGGTTTCTATTACATGCAATGAACTTGCTCATTCTCAAGATAAAAACCGTTATCTCTACATACCAAAAACCATTTGAAACTCTTCCCATACAACATGCATACATGTCATAAACATTACCACTCATCATTTGATCATAAACTAATACAACTGATTCACCAAGCTCCATTGGTTAGGGTTTAGCATATCAACATGTAGGGTTTACCGATTTCCTTCACAAGCTCACTTACCGATTGCAAAACAACATTATTACAACATTGTTATCGGTTATAGTTGACATCAATGACAACATAAAAGTTCATCAATGCAATATTCATGCAAGTGCCAATAATCTCCCCCTTTGGCATTGATGGCAATACAAGTATCAATATCCTTGATTGCTATGATTGTGAATAGGAATCCTGGTTTACATTTTACCATGTATTCTCCTTCAATTGAGTCTCCATGTCTTCAACTGGTTTACATTTTACCATGTATTCTCCTTCAACTGAGTCTCCATGTCTTCAACTGGTAATAGGATATAGATCTTCTCTCTATCAATCATATGGTTCTTCTCCCCAATCATATAGTTCTTCTCATCCTTTGATAATAGTACCAAAGTGAAAGTAAAACATGCAATGTCATACTTCATTGTTATGCATCAAAAAACTACAACTTGATGCTCCCCCTATGGAATAACTCCACTCTACACCAATCCTGCTTCAAGATTCTTCAATTAGCTCTGAGACTGATGTATTCCACATCATGCTCAATTGACCTCATGTAGGGACACAACCCCTAGCTGACCTCTAAGATACTCAAAAGTAGTCTTAAGCAGAGGTTTAGTAAAGATATTTGCTAGCTGCTCCTTGGTAGATACATGCTCCAATAACCCATCTTTACTCTACAATTTCTCTCTTAAGAAATGATATTTCAGCTCAATATACTTGGTTCTAGCATGCAACACTGGGTTATTTGAAATATTAATTGCACTAGTGTTATCACATAAAATCCTTATAGGATCTGTAATCTTCAACTTGAATCCTTCCAGAATGTGTTTCATCCAGATTGCCTAGGTACAATTCATATACGTTGCAACATACTCAACTTCAATAGTGGATTGTCATGTACAGCTCTGCATCTTGTTACTCCATGAAACAAGTCTTCCTCGAGGAAATAATGCATCACCGATTGTGCTCTTCCTATCATCAACATTACATTCCTAATATGCATCCGTATAAACCTTCAAATCAAAGTTACCTGCATATGGATACCATAATCCATAGTCAATACTACCTTTCAAATATCTGAATATCCTCTTGGTTGCTATCAAGTGTGTCTCCTTTGGATTCTTCTAAAATCTTGCAACTAAACCAATTGCATGAGAAATATCCAATTTGCTGTGAAAAACATAATGAAATTTCCCTATCATTGACCTCTACTCTTTTTCATCAACAGATGCGGCTTCATCCTCCTTAAACAATTTACAACCTATAATCATTGGTGTCCCAACTGGTTTGCAATTGTTAGGACCCAGAGGCAACTGAGAGGGGGGAGTGAATCAGATGTCTAATAATTTCAACCCAAATATAACTTAATCAAACTTGATACTTAATATCGGTGAACCAAACCTAATGTCGGTTAACAGATTAACAGTTAATATTAATACTGGTGAAGCTTAATGCATGAAACAGAAAGAGAAACAACATCCACAACACATAACATAGAGATTTGTATGTGGAAACCCTGTAAGGGGAAAAACCATGGTGGGAAACCTTACCAAAAATTAGATGATACTACTACAGATAGTATGTGTGTACAAATGGGGTCTACACATGTAGAAAGGCTAGCTATCTAGAGCTCACTACTCAATCACAAGAAGGGAGTCACACTGACTACAATTGGATGATTAAATCCAATGATAATGTATTGCTCAAAGCAGCATCTCCAATGCTGGATTCAGTACTGGTTAAGCTCTTAATATCTCCTTCAAACCTTCCTTGAACCTTCTCTACGGTCTTCTCATATGATCTTCAATATTCGCACATACCATGTTACAATAACATAACCATATACCGATATCTACCTTCAACCTATTACATTATCTCACAAATGCAATCTTACATATATACCAAAACCTAAGACTAAATGTGTAGGTCGGATCACTAAGAATATTACAATAAAATCAATTACAAGTAAGTCAAGATGTGATGCATCATTTTGACTCAACATCAATACTGATTGATTAAATCATCTCCATAATGTGTCATGCTAATCTAGAATAGATGACACATGTCGGTCCATAACCTAGACCAATTTATTGGTAACAATAAATATGTCAACCTGATTAGACCAACAACCAAATCACCAAAACCAAGTGTCCAAACCATTTGTTTGACATAACCAAGTGATCTCCAGATGATAACAAGTCATCCTTTGTGTCAGTGAAAAATATAACCTGTCGGTGAACCAAATACCAGTGACTGTGCATAAGTCACTGAACTTGTCGGTGAACATAACCAAAGATCTCCAGAAGCATAAGTGTTTATAAGTGTTGACATCAATGACAAAACCAATGCAACATATCCATAATACCAGTAATCTCCCCCTTTGGCATTTATGGAAACAAAAGATGGAAAAACCATCTAAGTGCCAAAGTAGAAATGCCAAAAACCAAAAACCAACAATCTCTAGAATAGATCAATACCAAAAATCAAAAATACAAATGCAGAGAGTAAGTATATCTCCCCCAATGAATAATCTCTCCCCAAAGGATAATGTTTTAATTTTTTTCCATAGATATCTCTCCCCCTTTGACATCAAATGCCAAAGTAATACAAATACCAGATAAAACCAATTCATAGAACCAATTACAAATACCAACTACTCCCCCTGAGAAGTAGCTCTCCTCCATCAAAGCCGAAAAAAAATTCTCTATGAATTCTATCGGTTTGATGCCAAGCATCAACTGTCTAAGTCTCTACCGGTGAGGTTATAACCCCAAGCTATTCTCTAATATATTCAAAAGTTTCTTTAGGAAAAGGCTTAGTAAAGATATCTGCAATCTGCTCTTTAGTATTCACATAAACCAATCTCACTTCTTTTGCTTCAACATTCTCTTTTAGAAAATTGTATTTGATAGAAACATGTTTAGATTTAGAGTGAAATACCGGATTCTTAGATATATCAATTGTTGTTGAATTATCACAATAAATGATTATAGGTTCTTGCATTTTACCTTTATGTCCTTCAACATTTTCTTAATCCATAATACCTGAGTACAATTAGTTGTTGCTGCAACATATTCTGATTCTGCTATTGACAATGATGTACAACTCTGTTTCTTGCTCAACCATGGAATCAATCTGCTACCAAGAAAGAATGCCCCGCCGGTGGTTCTCTTTCTATCATCTACATCTCC
The DNA here is from genome assembly GCF_030272615.1 of Cryptomeria japonica. Classification (NCBI taxonomy): domain Eukaryota; kingdom Viridiplantae; phylum Streptophyta; class Pinopsida; order Cupressales; family Cupressaceae; genus Cryptomeria; species Cryptomeria japonica. Next base: position 68,176,308 of record NC_081412.1, read on the forward strand.
TTCCTAATTAGCATTGGTGTATGTACATAAATCAAAATTTTCATCTTTAGGGTACCATAAACCAAGATTTGTTGTGCCTTGTAAATATCAGAAAATCCTTTTCACTACTGATTCATGACTTTCTCTAGGATTACTTTGAAATCTTGAAACAATACACATGAAATTCATTATATCAGGTCTTGTTTGTGTCAAATACAGTAAACCTCCAATCATATATTTGTATCTTGTCGGATTAACAGGAGCCGAATCATCCTTCAATGATAGTTTATCAGTTGTAGTCATAGGAGTACTTACCGATTTAGAGTTTTCCATACCAAATTTCTTCAGTAATTCCTTTAAGTACTTTGATTGACATAAGAATATACCTTTATCAGTCTGTGAAATCTGCAATCCTAAAAAGAATTTTATCTCCCCAATCATAGACATTTCAAATTCTTCCTGCATCTTGTTAGAAAAGTCTTTACACAATCCATCTTCTCCTCCACAAATTGTGTCATCAACAAAAACTTTAATAACAAAAATGTCTTCATTAGTCACTTTGAAATATAAGTTGTTGTCAGCATTACCTTTCGTGTAACCAAGCTTCAAAAGATATTTGTCCATATAAAGCTTTCCTTAGTTCGCAAATCATATCTTTATCATTTTTCAATGAAAATCCATCAGGTTCTTCAATGTAAACTTCCTCTTCAAGATCACCATTCAGAAATGCATATTTTACATCCATTTGATATACTTTATAGTTCTTGTGTGTTGCAAATGCAAGAAATAATCTGACTGCCTCAATTCTAGCTATCGATGCAAAGGTTTCATTGTAATCAATTCCCTCTTTCTATGAATATCCTTTACACACTAATCTTGCTTTGTTTCTAATAACCTTACCATCTTCATTAAGTTTATTTATGAATACCCATTTAGTTCCAATTACATTTTTATTTTTAGGTCATGGAACTAATGTCCATGTATTGTTCTTTTCCATTTGTTCCAATTCATCTTCCATACCTTTAATCCAATGTTTATCTTCGCATACCTCAATGACAGATGTTGGTTAAATTTGAGAAATTAGACATACCTCTTCATTTTCTAGTCTTCCTCTTGGCATAACTCCTTTATACTTATTCCCAATTATCTAACTTTCAGAGTGATTCAATCTTACATACCTGGGTGTGTTCACTTGCTATTGTTCTTCAGTCACTGTGGAATTCTCTGATGATGCTGATGTGATTGGATCAACATTTTGTATCAGTGCGCTCTGTATAGGTTCATTTGTGATTATCTCAACTACCATTTCAGAGTCCATAGATCTCGAATTTCCTCTAAAATGTTCATCTATCTTCACATTTGCACTCTCAATGATTTTCTGTAATCTTTTATTAAAACATCTATATGCTTTTCTCTTAGATGAATAACCAAGAAATATTCCTTCATCACTTCTAGGATCAAATTTACCAATATACTCATCTCTCCTAATGTAGCATTTACTTCCAAATATTATGAATTACTTAAGAGTAGGAATATTACAAAACCATAGTTCATAGGGTGTCTTACTAGTTTCACCTTTGATGTGAACTCTGTGGAAAGTGTAAACTGTTGTATTCACTGCTTCTCTCCAATACACATGAGGTATATTTGCTTATGATATCATGCTTTTGGCTACATCCAAAATAGTTCTATTCTTCCTTTCCACAACTCCATTTTGTTGAGGTGTCTGAGGTGCTGATGGTTGTCTTCTAATTCCATTCACTTCACAAAATGTATTGAATTCCTTAGATGTAAATTCACCTCCTTGATCTGATCTTAAACATTTGATTTTCTTTCTGATTTCATTCTCGACAAGTGCCTTGAATAATTGAATTTCCCAAAAGCTTTTGATTTCTCCCTGAGAAAAGTAACCCAACACATTCTAGAATAATCATCAATGATTAGCATAAAGTATCTATCTCCCTGTAAACTTCTTGTTCTTGTCAGACCACATAAGTCGGTATGAATTAAATCAAGAACATCATTGGTTTTCTCAAAAATACTCTTGAAAGTTGTTCTAACTTGCTTTCCCATTTGACATTCCTTACATACCGGATTATGAGGTTTCACAATCTTAGGTAAATCCCTTACTACCTTAGATGAGCTAATCTTTACAATGCAATCAAAATTCACATGACAGAGTCTTTTATGTCATAACACACTTTCATCAATATGTGCAATCAATAATGTCTTTTCATTCTTATTCAAATGAAAGATATTACCTCTAGTTTGATTACCGGTTGCAATTTCCAAACTAGTTCTATTCATGATTTTGCATTTACCATTCTTGAATTGTAATTGAAATTCTTTTTCAACTAATTGAGCAACACTCAAAAGATTATACTTCAAACCTTCAACATAATAAACATTGTTAGTATTGTGCTTACCATCAAAAGATATAGTGCCTTTTCCTTTGATCAAACAAGCTTTGTCATCCCCAAATCTTACTAGACCTCCATTGTATTCCTAAAAAGATAAGAATTTACTTTTATCACCAGTCATATGATGTGAACATCCAGAATCTATAATCCATTCATCCTTTTCTTCTATTTTAGCTTCCAAGGCCTGCTCTACCAGTGGAATAGTAGGTGTCGGTTGATCTTTTGTTATTGCAACAAAATCCCATCCATTGTCTCCCGATTCTCCATCAGAATCATCAATAGCTCCTTCATCAGCATAGTAACATGATTTGTCTCTATTCTTCTTAAATCTGTATCTTTGATATTCAAGGTTAGGCTTATATGTTCTTTTAGCTTCTTCTCTCAATCTTGCATATCTGTCAGGACATCTAGATGTCATATGATCAATTTTATTGTAGTTAAAACATTTAAAGGGTGTTTTACCTTCATAATTACTTCCAATAGGACCTTTAGGCATTTTTCTTACAAATAGTGCTTCAAGTTCTTCCAATTCTTCATTTTCCCTCCTAATGTCTTCAAGTTCTCTTGCATAAAGTGTTTTCCAATCAGATTTATCAGCTAACGATGAAGATGTTGCAGATGATGATGCTTTGAAAGCTAAATTTGTTTTAATTGTAGCAACAGGACCAAATTCCTCAAGCTCAAATGCTAAAAGTTTTCCAACCAAGGTATCTCTAGTTACTGATGTATTAGGCATAGTTCTTAACTCATTAATAGTAGTTACTTTCATTTTGTATGCCGGTGGCAATGCTCTTAAAAATTTAAAAACAATTTCATCTTCACTTAAGGAACCTCCACAGCATTGTATTCCCAAAATAATTTCATTAACCCTTTCCATAAAAGCAAAAATTCTTTCATCTTCTTCCATTTTCAAATTTTCATACCTGACCTGGAAGCATTCCAGTTTTGCAATTTTGACAGTGGAATCACCTTCATTCAATGTCTCCAATTTATCCCAAATACCTTTAGCAGTAGATTGGTCTGATAATCCCATGATTTGCTGATTTGATAAGGCGCTCAAAAGTGCTTCTCTTGCTTTGTAATCATTCTCCTGATCCTTACTCAATGTAGGTGGACTAGGTTGACCTCATATAGGAACAACATAGCCATTCTATGTCTTTTCCAATGCAATTCAGATGTGTCTCCATTTTGATCTTCCATTTACCATAGTTAGTTCCATCAAGTTTTGGGTTGTCCTTCCTGAAATAGTTAGTTGGCATAGAATCTCCTCAAGTTGTTAAACTTCTACAAAAAAAGGACTTAGCTCTGATACCAATTGTTAGGATCTGGAGGCAACTGAGAGGGGGGGTGAATCAGTTGTCTAGTAATTTCAACCCAAATATAACTTAATCAAACTTGATACTTAATATCGGTGAACCAAACTTAATGTTGGTTAACAGATTAACAGTTAATATTAATACCGGTGAAGCTTAATGCATGAAATAGAAAGAGAAACAACATCCACAATGCATAACACAGAGATTTGTACATGGAAACCTTGTAAGGAGAAAAAACACAGTGGGAAATCATATCCAGGATCAGATGATACTACTGCAAATACTATGTGTGTATAAATGGGGTATGCACATGCAGAAAGGCCAACTGTCTAGAGCTCACTGCTCAATCACAAGAAGGTAGTCACACTGACTACAATTGGATGATTAAATCCAATGATAATGTACTGCTCAAAGTAGCATCTCCAATGTTGGATTCAATACCGATTAATCTCTGAACATCTCCTTCAAACCTTCCTTGAACCTTCTCTATGGTCTACTCATATGATCTTCAATATTCGCACATACCATGTTATAATAACATAACCATATACCGATATCTTCCTTCAACCTATTGTATTATCTCACAAATGAGATCTTACATATATACCAAAACCTAAGACTAAATGTGTAGGTCAGCTCACTAAGAATATTACAATAAAATCAATTACAAGTAAGTCAAGATGCAATTCATCATGTCGGCTCAACATCAATACCGATTGATTAAACCATCTCCATAACGTGTCGTGCTGATCTGGAATAGATGATGCATGTTGGTCCATAACCTAGACCAATTTACCAGTAACAATAAATATGTCAACCCGATTAGACCAATAACCAAATCACCAAAACCAAGTGTCCAAACCATGTTTTTGACATAACCAAGTGATCTCTAGATGATAACAAGTCATCCTTTGTATCGGTGAGCAACATAACCTATCAGTGAACCAAATACTGGTGACTATACATAAGTCACTGAACTTGCCGGTTAAAATAACCAAAGATCTCCAGAAGGATAAGTGTTGATAAGTGTTGACATCAATGACAAAACCAATGCAACATATCCATAATACCAATAGTAGTCACTCATTCCAAATGTCTTCAATACCTCTTTCACATACTTAGACTATGTGATAGAAATACCACTCTTCATCTACTGAATTTGTAAACCTATGAAGAATTTTATCTCTCCTACTAGAGACATTTAAAATTCACTTTTCATTTCATTTGCAAATTTATCACTCATGCCATGATTGCCTCCAAATATGATATCATCCACAAACACTTCACTAACCAGTATCTTATCTCCTTCATACTTGAGATATATATTGTTGTCTTCACTGGTTATCTAAAAACCTATCTTCATCAGGTGTGAATGTATTATTTCATACCATGCTCTCGTTGCTTTCTTCAAACCATATAGTTCCTTCTGCAATTTACACACCATATCCTTTGCATCAGTCAAAGCATAACCATCTCGTTGCTCAATGTATACTTCTTCTTCCAATATTCCATTTAGAAATGTTGACTTCACATCCATCTGATATACTTTGAATCTCTTATATAATACAAATGAAAGTGGAGTCCTAACACCTTCCAATCTAGCAACTACTGCAAATGTCTCACGATAGTCTTCTCCTTCTTCCTGTGCATAACCTTTGCATACCAATCTAGCTTTGTTTCTGACTACTACTCCATCTTCATTCAGTTTGTTCCTGAATACCCATTTAGTACCTATCACATCTTTATTCACCGGTCTAGGTACTAGGGTCCATGTATTGTTCTTCTCAATATGGTCAAGCTCCTCTTCCATAGCTTTAATCCAGTGATCATCTCCAAATGCTTCCTTAGTAGTTCTAGGCTCAATAGTGGAGATCATGCAAGAATTCTCTCTAATTCTTCTTTTGGTTAATACTCTAGCATCTTTATCTCCAATAATCTGGTCAGGATTATGATTGAGTCTCACATACCTTGGAATGACATGATCATTATCTTCAGGTTCTTCTTCTTCACTTTCAACATCTTCTTCTGAATCTACTTGTTTCAGTTGAACTGGTACAACAACATTCACTTCACCAGCTTCTGGCTTCACCAGTTCTGGTTCCAAAATCAGAATGCAAGGTTATTTGTCCTTCTTTTCCTCACTGGTTTCTCGTGAGACTTCAGGATACTCATCCACTCGAACATCAATACTTTGAATGATTCTCTATGTCCAATTATTATAACATTTGTAGGCCTTACTCTTGGTGGAGTAACCAAGAAATATGCCTTCATCACTTTTAGCCTTAAACTTACTAACATAGTCACCTCTCTTGATAAAGCATTTACCGCCAAAAATCTTAAAATAATTGACATTAGGTAATCTACCATACCAGTATTCATAAGGAGTTTTATCCTTACCTTTCTTTACCAATGTCTAGTTCATAGTGTAAACAATTGTGCTGACATCTTCTCTCCATAAAGTTTTGGCTACTCCACCTTGTATAAGCATTGTTCTAATAGCTTCAACAACTGACCACTTGTTCCTCTCTGCAATACCATTCTGTTGTGGTGTCCTCGGTGAAGAAAGTTGCCTCTTGATTCCATTATCTTCACAATATCTAGTGAATTCATCTGAAGTAAATTCACCACCTTGATCAGTCCTCAGACACTTTATCTTCTTACCACTTTCTTTTTTAGCTAAGGCCTTGAATGCCTTGAACTTACTAAAGGCTTTTGTTTTGTCCTTCAAGAATGTGACCCACATCATTCTTGAGCAATCATCGGTGAACATTATAAAATATATGTCACCTTGAATACTTTTAGTCCTTATTGGTCCATAGAGATCTGTATGAACCAAATCTAAAAGATGTTTTGTTGAATAAGATTTACTCTTAAAAGTTGAGGATGTCATCTTTCCTAACTAACATTCCTTACACAGAGCATTCACCGATTTGTCCAACTGAGTCAAACCTCTTACCAAATTGGACTTACTGACCTTAATAATATTATCAAAATTTATATGACAAAATATATGATGCCAAAGCCAACTATCATCTACTTTAGAAATTAAATAGTTGTTGACTTTAGGATTCAGGTGAAATAGGTTACCTTTTGTCTTCTTGCCGGTCGCAATCAGTTCACCTTTTCTCCCATAGATTCTGCATATACCATTCTTGAATTCCAATGGATAACCTCTCTCATTGAGTTGGACAACACTCAAAAGATTGTGCTTTAATCCTTCAACCTAGTAAACATCATTTGCACTTCTCTTTCCATTAAGAGAAATGGTTCCCTTTCCTTTTACCATGTAGGGTGAGTCATTTCCAAATCTCACAACTCCTCCATAAAATTCCTTCAAAGTAAGAAATTGATCCGGTCACCAGTCATATGGTGTGAACAACTATCAATGATCCAATCATCAAAATCATCCATGCGAGAAACTAATTCTTTCTAATCAGATGTCTCCTCTTTAATGGCTAAAAACACATTGTCTGCATTAGTATCTCCCTTAGATTATTCATCGGTGATACCACCATCAACTACAATGAGACAATCTCTTTTGCCTTTTCCTTTACTTCTTGTACTTCTCACGCTTATGCTCATTTTCACCATTAGGACAGTTAGCTGCAATGTGTCCAATCTTGTTGCATGCAAAACATTTCAAAGGTAATTTGCCTATGTACTTACCGGTACCCCTGGGTAACCGCTTGGCCAATAATGCTTCAAGCTCAATCAAATTGTCTTCATCATCAACTTCTCTGTTGGATCTAGATACATAACAGGGATTGACATCTCTACTTTTCCTCATAGGAGGGTTAGAAATTGAAGCTCTAAATGCAGATTTGGATTTCTAAACACTACCATCATAACCATTTAATTCAAATGTAGTAAGCTTACCAATGATGGAGTCAAGAGTTACCTTAGTTTTATCAATAGACTTTAGCTCCTAAATGGCTGCAACTCGAATAGAGTAGACCGGTAGAAGGGTTCTCAACACCTTACTAACCACTATGGCATCCTCCACTTTACCACCAACACTCTTGATCTCACCAACTATCTCTTTGATCCTCTGACCATACTATTGTATATTCTCACCTTCAGCCATCCGCATGTCATCAAATTTTCCTCTCAGACTCTCTTCTTTGGCAATCTTCACATGCTCATCACCGCTAAAGATTTCTTCAACTTTCTTCCATACCTCATAAGTAGTCTCCAGACCATGGACATCAACATACTCTGAATCAAACAAAGAACTGATAATGGCCTCCAATGCTTGATTATTTTCTTGTTGCTCTTTCTTTTGATCTTCAGTCATAGTCCCACTAGGTGCATCATATTGAGTACCAACATGTTCCCAGTATTGACTTCCTAGACTCTTGATATAAATTCTCATTCTATCACTCCATATTCTGTAGTTTTCCCTATTAAACTTTGGACCTTCTTTCTTCATCATGTTCTTCAAGATCTTTATCTCAAGTTGTTAGGCTTAGACCTTAGAGGACCTGAAATGCTCTGATACCAATTGATGGTATGATGAATCAATAAGGATCTGGTAAACTACTGAGAGGGGGGGTGAATCAGTAGATAGAAAACTGACATAAACTTTTCACCAAAATAAAACAACCTCTCAAGACAAACTCAGAACTGACAAATTTCAATATCACTGTCAAGTAAACCGATTGATTATCATAATAGAATAACACTAAAACAACTCTGAAACTCTCAGAACCTTTTAACTAAAACATCCAAATACTTTATTGACCAAAGTAAAATCTCATTTCAGATTGCTATCGGTCATCATATGATATCTAAGTGGATTTAGCTGTCAAGAAAATTAATCATATCAAACATAACCACAAAAACATTCACCACTTGACACAATGATTTTGATGCGGAAACCCAAATGGGAAAAGCCACGGTGGGGATGAATACCCACAAGTATTTTGAACTCTTCTGAAGTTCACCCTATTAGGAGCCAAGCATGTTAAAGCTTTACGATACATTCTGTTAAGAACAGATCTTGTTAGGGACCACTCAGTTAAGGGATTGACTATAATGCCCTATTAAAAGAAATACCCTGTTAGGAGTAACCTCGGTAGAGGATTTAAAATCCAAGCTAATGGATCACCTAGTTAGAGGATTTAGATAACACTAAGCTTTTTAGAGATTACCCAGTTAAGGGATTTGATTGTTGTAATTGTTAGAGAACAACGGGGTTTTTTGATCTACTAAATAGTACTACTCTACTTCATTAGATCCTTTTCATGCTCCTATCTACCTTTACACATACTACAGATACAGCATCTGGTTCGGCAACCAATTAATCTTACATTCAACCAAAATTTCCAACACTACAACAAAACAACTCATCAACCTTATAAACAAAACAATAGGTTGGTAACACATCACAAACCTAAGATCTCATTGAGATTACAAATAAATCGGTTCAAGTATGACCATTGGATTACATAGTAATTATTGCACATCATTCAAGACAACCTCGACCACTCTTTGATCACCGCTTCATCGATCCCTCTAACTCATCACGCGGTTTCCATTATATGCAATGAACTTGCTCATTCCCAAGATAAAAACCGTTATCTCTACACACCAAAAACCATTTGAAGCTCTTCTCATACAACATGCATACTTGTCATAAAAATTACCACTCATCATTTGATCATAAACCAATACAACTGATTCATGAAACTCCATCGGTTAGAGTTTAGCATATCAATAGGTAGGGTTTACCGATTGATCTCACTTCTCCTCTAGTAATATTGGTTTCCTTCACAAGCTCACTTACCGATTGCAAAAAAACATTACTACCACATCATTACCGGTTATAATTGATATCAATGACAACATAAAACTTCATCAATGCAATCTTCATGGAAGTGCCAACAAGTTCCAGGTGGAGAAGAGAAGAACCAACAGAAGAGTGAAGTACAATAGAGAAGTTCCAGAACTGAGCAGAATGATTTTAGTTGAATATGTTGGTGTTGCCATCAATGCCAAAGGGGGAGAATGTTGGCATGATTGGCATAATTGATTCAGATGAAGAATGATGACTAAATCGGTAAAAGACTATTTGTGATGACATTGTGATGAAGAGATTGAGATTGCATGATTGGATGACTTTGATCAATTATTTGTGTTGTCATTGATGCCAACTGATTTTTATAATGTTGTGTTTTATCCTGAGTCTTTTTGGTCTACTGGAGAGACCTTGTTAGTAAAGAAACAGGAAACTGGGAATTAGGACCTTAACCGGTAAATGAGGAAATGTTTTGGTTAGATCTGGTGATTCATGATTATTTAAGTGTTGCGGTTTGGAATGCAATTTTGTATCATTATAATATGTATCTGATTGGAATTGCATCATGTTTTGGTTACTGGAAATCATGTTTATGATTTTTGTTGTAATTTTGCTAGGGTTTAAGAAGGGTTTAAGGACCGGTAAAGAATTCTCTTAACCGGTAATTATTTTTGGTTTGGCAGTGATCTACATCAAGTTCAAATGTTGGTGATGATGTGGCAAAAATGACATGAAGTGTTTGAATGATGTTTTGGCACATTTGAAGATGGAACTTTTTGGGAAACAGTAAAGTGATTAGAAGAGTGTTCTAAGGGTTTGACTTTGTATCAGATCGAGATACGGTGATCATTCAACGATTGTAATTGTCTTGTAATTGATTGTAATGATCCATATGATAATCAATTATGATCTATAATAAGTTGTAAAGATCTGTGTTTATCTATGTTGTAAGTATTAGGGTTTTGTAACTGACTTAGTTGTAAAGGTTATTTAGGTCGGTGTAGTTGATGTTTGTTGTGTCGATGGTTTTGAGAAGACTGTGAAGCCGAACTAGAGTGTAAGAGATATGCTAGAGTGTAGTAGATTTGGAGTAGAGTTGGATCTGATCAAGTAACCAATTAAGTGCTATACCTAGATCATTCACTATTTTTATCCTAACAGTTACAACAGCAAAATATGTTAACCGGGTAGGTCCTAACAGGCCTTACATTGTAAATCCCTTAACCAGGTAGCTCAATATCTGAGTGTTAAATCCTCTTGTGAGGTTGATCCTAAATTTTCAAAGCTCCTAACAAGGCTCATCATCTAAATCCCTTAACTAGGTGACTCCTAACATGGCATCTTTGTAACCTTCTAATCGGGCTAGGCTCCTAACGAGGCACATTCTGAAAGAGTGCATAATTTTTTAGGGGTACCAATTCCCACCATGGTTTTTCCCTATTTGGGTTTCCACATGAAAAACATGGTGTTCATATGGTGAATTTTTTTATGTGCTATTATGTTTTACTTTCAGTTTATGCATGTTGATGAACACTTAATGGGCAGTTCTGATAAACTGGTCTAATAGTTGGTTATCAGTTATTACCAATAATGGTAAAGAGTTTATTACTAGTTTATGATTGATTTGGTGAAGTTTTATAAGTTCAAGTTTTAAGTTTAAAATTGTTATTAATACTAATTCACACCCCCCCCCTCAATATTAACTAGATCCTCTAAGATTAACAATTGCTATCAGATTGTTGGTCCTCTGTGTGCAAAAATCTTAATAGCTTGAGGGAAAGATCTTGAAGAAAGATGATGAAGAAGGAGGGTTCCAAGTATAACAAGGAAAACTACTGGATATGGAAAGACTAGATGAAGATATACATTAAAGGATTGGGTGCTCAATATTGGAATCATGTGATAAACAAATATGTTTCTCCTACTACTAGCCCCTTGACATCGGATGAGCTTAAAGAACAACAAGAAAACATTCAAGCCTTGGAAGCAATTGTAAGTACTTTATCCGATTCAGGGTATATAGATGTTTATGGATTAGAAACTACATGTGAGGTATGGGAGAAATTAGAATTGATTTATGGAGGAGATGAACATGTACAAAGGGCAAAAGAAGAAAGTTTAAGAGGCAAATTTGATGACATGAAAATGGTTGATGGTGAGAACATTGCACAATATGGTCAAAGGATTAAAGAAGTTGTAGGTGGTATTAAGAGTGTTGGAGGTAAGATTGATGATGATGTTGTTGTTACTAAAATTCTTAGAACTCTCCTACCACAACATGTTATTAGAGTTTCTGCAATTCAAGAACTGAGATCTATTTCTAAAGATAAAGTCACTGTTAATTCTCTTATTGGAAAGTTGACTGCATTTGAGTTAAACAACTATCATAATAGTGTTTCAAAACCGTTTGAATTTGCTTTTAAAGCTTCTGTAACTAGCACATCTATGAAGAAAAGAAAGGATAGTTGTCATAATCATGACTGCAAGTCTAGTCATGGTGGTAGAAGAACTGAGGATGATAATGAAGATCATCTGATGGAACTTGAGGCACTATTGGATAAAATATTTCCTAGAGGCACTAGTAAGTATAAAGGTAAATTACCCTTGAAGTGTTTTTCCTGCAATAAGATTGGACACATGCTGCAAATTGTCCTAACGATGATAAAAAGAAAAAGTTCAAGAAATTTAAAGGAAAAGGATAGAAACATTGCTATGTTGTAGTTGATGAAGGAGTAACTGATGAATAATTAGAAGAAGATGACAATGAGGAGATAGTGTTTGTTGTTGTGAAGGAAGATTTGAATGATGAAAAGGCCATTAGTGTCTCACATTGATAGTAATGATGGATGGATAATAGATAGTGGTTTCTCACACCACATGACCGATGATAGAAACAAGTTCTTATCTCTTGAAGAATTTGATGGCAATGTGGTAAGATTTGGCAACAACTCACCCTGGATGGTTAAAGGTAAGGGAACTATTTCATTGAATGGAAAAAGTAATACAGATGATATCTTTTGGGTTGATGGATTAAAACACAACCTTTTAAGTATTGGTCAATTAAATGATAAAGGATATCTTCTATAATTTAAAAGTGGAGTGTGTAGGATTCTTGGAAGTAATGAAGAATTGATTGCTACTGGAAAGTAGACAAGACGTAATATTTTTCATATGAATACTAATGTGAATAGTTGTTTGGTGCCAAATATTGAAGATATATGGTTATGGCACAAGAGGTTTTGTCATATGAATTTTGACAATTTGATAAAGGTTAGTAAATCAAGTAGTGTGAGAGCTTTTCCCCAACTTGTTAAACAGGATAATGTGTTATGTAAGGATTGTCGGATGGGTAAGATGACTTTTGTATCTTTTAAGAGTAAGTCTTTCTCTTCAAAAAATATTCTCTAGTTGGTTCATATTGATCTTTGTGGTACTATAAGGACTAAGAGCTATTTTGGTGATAGATATTTCATGATTTTTAGGGATGATTTGTCCAAGATGACGTGGGTAACTTTTCTAAGAGAAAAGTCAGAGGCATTCAGTAAATTCAAAGCATTCAAAGCTTTAATTGAGAAAGAAACCGAGAAGAATTTGAAATTTTTGAGATCTGACTGGGGAGGAGAATTTACTTATGATGAGTTTGTGAAGTTCTATGATGAACAAGGAATCAAGAGGCAGATGCCAGCTCCTAGAACTCCACAACAAAATGGGATAGCAGAGAGAATGAATAGAACAATTGTTGAAGCTATTAGAACCATGTTAATTCAAGGTGAAGTACCGAAAATGTTTTCAAGAGAAGCAGTTAGCACTGTTGTTTACACTTTGAACCAAGTACTTGTCAAGAGAGGTAACAACAAAGCACCTTATGAATTATGGCATGGCAAGACTCCAAATGTAAGTTACTTTAAAAAATTTGAGACTAAATGTTTTGTTAAATGTGATGATTTCACTAGAAAGTTTGATGCAAAGTGTGATGAAGATATTTTTCTTGGTTACTCTACAAAGAGTAAGGCTTTCAAATGTTATAATGAGAGAACAAAAAGGATCATTGAGAGTGAAAATTTGAAGTTAAATGAACTCTCTGAGAAATATGATAAAACCAGCAGATCTGAACTTGAGAAAGATGAAGAAAAACTTGTGTTTATTGAACCGGAAGTACAAAAGAATGATGAGAAGGAAAATATAGAAATAGGTGCTCAACTGGTAAATGAAGAGAGTGATGAAGAAGATGAAGAACATGAAGCAAAAGTCACAACACCAGAACCGGTAATACCAAGATATGTCAAACTCAATCATTTAGAAGAACAAATTGTAGGATATAAAAATGCTGATGTACAAACAAGAAGGAAAATCAAAGAAAACTCCTCTCTGATTTTAACTATAGAGCCTAAAATAGAAGGAGAGACATTGAAGGATGATGATTGGATTAATGCTATGAATGAGGAATTGAATAATATAGAAAAGAACAATACATGGACACCTATTCCCAGACCAAATGACAAGAATGTGATTGACACTAAATGGGTTTTTAGAAACAAGTTGAATGTAGAAGGAAAGGTTGTGAGGAATAAGGCAAGTTTGGTATGCAAAGGCTATGCACAAGAAGAAGGAGAAGATTATGGAGAAACTTTTGCACCGGTGGCAAGATTGGAAGGAGTAAGAATGTTACTTGCTTATGTTTCATTTAAAGGCTTTCAGGTCTACCAGATGGATGTTAAATCTACTTTTCTTAATGGCATCCTTGAGGAACAAGTGTTCATAGAACAACCAAATGGATTTGCTTTGTTTGAGGATAAAGATATGGTTTGCAAGTTACATAACACACTATATGGATTGAATCAGGCACTGAGAGCATGGTTTGAAAGATTGCATGCACACCAGATCAAGATAGGATTCCAACATACCAGTGAGGACAGTAATATATATCTTAAGACTAATGGAGATAGAGTATTGATAGCTAAAGTATTTGTAGATGATATAAGTTTTGGAGGTGATGATGATTTATGTATAGCTTTTGTTGAGGAGATGACGAAATAATTTGAGATGTCTCTTATTGGTGAGATTACATTTTTCATTGGGTTGTAGGTCCAATAATTGGATGGTGGAATATTTATCTGTCAAAGTAAGTATGTAAAGGAAGTGTTGAAAACCTTTGGCACGGAGGATTGTAAACCAGTTGGTACTCTGATGGTGACATGTTGTAAATTGTCTAAACAGGATGATTCACCCTCTATTGATGAAAACGAATACAGGTCCATGATTCGTAAGTTGCATTATGTTGTTCACAATAGGCCTGATATTGTACATGTTGTTGGTTTGGTTGCTAGATTTCAGAAGGATCCCAAGGAGACTCACTTGGTAGCAATGAAAAGGATATTCTAGTACTTGAAAGGCATAATAGATTATGGCTTATGGTATCCTTATAAAAATTATTTTTCTTTGGAAGTGTTTACTAATGCAGATTGGGTAGGCAACGTTGATGACCAGAAAAGCACTACCAGTGGAGCTTTTCTTTTTGGAGGTAGATTGGTTGCTTGGACAAGTAAGAAGAAAACTTGTGTTCCACAGTCAACAACAGAGGTAGAGTATGTTGTAACATCAATGAATTGCACGCAGGCAATATGGATGAGACATGTGTTAGAAGGTTTTGAACTTGATATGTTTGAACCAGTAACTATTTATTGTGACAATACAAGTGCAATTAATATTTCAAAAAATCTTGTATTACATGCAAGAACTAAACACATAGAATTGAAATATCACTTTCTAGGGGGGAGAGTACAGAAAAAATAAGTCAGAATGGAGTATGTGACAAGCAAAGAGCAGCTAGTAGACATTTTCACAAAACCATTGCCAAAGACTACCTTTGAGTACCTCAGAGGTAAATTAGGGGTTAGATCTCTACACAGGAAAAACTAGGATGTAGGAGATGAATCAATCTAGTATGCTTATTGAAAACTTTTCACTATGGATTGATGAAATGATGGCTACTTTGCAAGGGGAGTAGCTTAGATGAGATTTGCAGAGATGTTGAAGACAACAACACAAAATTTGATGGTCGTTGATGCATATGCACCTTTGCCATTATTGTTAAAGGGGGAGAATAAATATATTAGCCTAAGGAGGATGAGATGTGTAATAGAAATGGGGACAAGAAATGAAGATTTAGTTCCATGTGGAGAAGAGAAGAATTGATAGAAGAATGAAGTGCAAGAGAGAAGTTCTAGGACTGAGCAGCATGATTTTAGTTGACTATGTTGGTGTTTACGTTGGTGTTGTTAGGATAACTGGTGGACAACTGAGAGGGGCGGTGAATCAATTATCAATATATTATATTAATCAAACCACTTTATAACCTTTAACCCAAGCACATAAACATTGAATACCGGAATAGCAAAAACAGATACTGGTGAGCAACAAAACTTAAGAATAAAACAAAGAATTAACACAATGCAACCATACTACATAACACCATGATTTGTACATGGAAAACCTAATAAAGGGAAAAACCATGGTGGGAAGCCTACCCATAGTTAGATAATACTTCTATAGAAAGTATGTGATACAATAAGGGGCCTGCACATGCAAGAAGCCACAATGCCTAGAGTGTACTACTCATTACAAAGGAGTCTCACTGACTACAAAGAGGTTATGACCACCTCAATATAATTGGACAACAATCCAGAAGAATGAACTGCCAGTGATAGCATCTACCATGCCTGATTACAGTCCTGGTTAAGATCAATACCGGAGGCCTTTGACCTCTTACTTAAACCTAATTTGATCACATATGATCAACCAAATCTACTTCTCATTTGATATTTCATTTCATGACCACGACCATTACCACCATGATCTACAATGAGATCTTACATCAATTTATACAAACCCTAAGGCCTAAACCAATTAGGTCGGCCACCTAAAAGATATCACAACAAGATCATTACATACATCCATATTACAATGATATGCCATGTTGGCTTTAGACCAAAACAACATTAACCAATCCATAAAACATCCCAGTAACATGAAGAGAACACGTTAATATGATATTGGTCCATAACCTAGATAGGTATTGAACCTAAATAGATTCTCCATGCCAAAGCGATGTCACTAATCAGTCGAGGCATGATCAAGGATCACCTTCCGCATCCTTAATTCCATCTAGAAGCCGCACCAACACCACTTGTGCATCATGTCAAAGATTCTCAGTAAAATCTTTGCCAGTAAAACCTTAAACCCTTATCGGTAACACTAGTTCTTCTACCGGTAACCAAAACCTATATGTTTGTAACCAATCACAATAGATAGTGTTAACATTAATGACAAAACATCAATGCAACACATAATCAATCCCTCCATATTGCCAACAATATCCCCCTTTGGCATTGACGACAACACTAGATGTGAAAAAGAAAACATCTAAGTGTCAAGAAGTGCCAAACATTTTTCATAGAAAATATAACAATGAAAAATTGAAAAATCCCAGCAACTCCCCCTGAGGAGTGCATTCCAATCTAAAACTGATTTGAATCCCATAAACATTATTTTTCACATATAACTCTCCCCCTTTGACATCAATGCCAAAGATATAACATAGATATCAAAATTTTGTGAATCTCAAAGCTGACTACTCCCCCTAAGTAGTAGCACCACTACATCAACCCAGAGCAAAGGATAAAGTTGATGATGCATACCCAACTGATGGTCTGCTCCATAAATTAAGTTTATGTCAGAGGGGTAGATACCCCTAACCTATTTATCAAATATTTAAATGATTCCTTAGACAGTGGTTTAGTGAATATATCTGCAATCTGTTATTTAGTGTTCACATAAACAATTTGACTTCCTTTTCTTCCACCTTGTCCTTTAGAAAATTATATTTTATTGATATATGCTTAGTCTTAGAGTGAAATACCAGATTCTTAGACATGTCAATAGTTGCAGAGTTATCATAGTAGATAACTACCAGTTCACTACAATTTACCTTGATATCCTTCAACATTTGCTTCATCCACAAGACTTGTGTGCAATTAGTTGATGTTGCAACATATTCAGATTCTACAGTAGATAAAGAAATGCATGACTATTTTTTGCTGATCCATGAAACCAATTTCTTTCCAAGAAAGAAAGCTCCACCAGAAGTGCTCTTCCTGTCATCAGTATCTCTTGCCCAATCTGAATCTATATATGCACATAAAGTGATGTTATCATCTCTAGAATACCATAAGCCATATTCTGTTATTCCTTGCAAATACTGGAATATCTTCTTTATTGCACATTCATAATTTTCTTTAGGATTACTTTGATATCTTGAATCAATACTTATTGCATTAATAATATCTGGTCTAGTCTAAGGTAGATATAACAATCCACCAATCATAGACTTATACCTTGTCAAATTTACCAATGCAAATGTGTCTTTGATAGATAATTTCTCACTTGTCACCATAGGAGTACTTACCGGTTGGGAATTATCCATACCAAACTTCTTCAACAATTCCCTTAAATACTTAGTTTGACAGATAAAAATGCCTTTGTCAGTTTGAGTAATCTGCAAACCTAAGAAAAATCTCATCTCACCAATCATGAACATTTCAAATTCATTCTTCATATTATTAGAGAATTTCGTGTACAATTTATCTTCACCTCCAAAAATGATATCATCAACAAATACTTCAATAATCAAAATATCATCATCAGTGATCTTGTGATATAAATTATTGTCAGCACTACCTTTAATAAAACCAAGCTTCAAAAGATATTTATCCAACATTGCATACCAAGCTCTAGGAGCTTCTTTCAATCCATATAATGTTTTCCTTAACTTGCAAACCATATCTTTGTCATCTGTTAGTGAAAATCTATCAGGATGCTCAATGTATACATCTTCCTCAAATTCACCATTCAAAAATGCACATTTAACATTCATTTGATAGACCTTATAGTTCTTATATGCTGCATAGGCAAAAAATAGTCTAACATCTTCAATTCTAGCTACAAGTGCAAATGTCTCACCATAATCAATTCCTTCCATTTGAGAATATCTTTTACAAACCAATCTAGCCT
This sequence comes from Cryptomeria japonica, assembly GCF_030272615.1. NCBI lineage: Eukaryota > Viridiplantae > Streptophyta > Pinopsida > Cupressales > Cupressaceae > Cryptomeria > Cryptomeria japonica. The sequence goes on from NC_081412.1 coordinate 68,194,889, forward strand.
TGTTTCTTACAACTTGACCATCATCATTTAGTTTATTTCTAAAAACCCATTTAGTTCCAATAACATTCTTATTTTTAGGCCAGGGAACTAAAGTCCAAGTGTTATTCTTCTCTATCTGATCTAATTCATCTTCCATAGCCTTTAACCAATGTTTATCTTTACAAGCTTCAATAACAGATGTCGGTTCAATTTGAGAAATAAGACATACCTCTTCATTTTCCATTCTTCTTCTTGTCATAACTCCCTTGCTCCTATCTCCAATGATTTGATCTTCGAAATGATTTAATCTTACATACCTTGGTGTCTTCTGAACTTCAAGTTCACTGTTTGATCATCAATCACAGTTGAATTTTCTGATTGTACTAGTGTAACTGTCTTAATGTCTTGTACTAGTTGAGGCATTATTGGTTTAGTTATGGTCATTTCCACTGTCGGTTCATCCTATAAATCATCACTTACTCCTTCCTCATCTACTATGTAGCATTGTTTGTTTTTCTTGAATCTGTTCTGACTAGGCTTAAATGATTTCTTAACTCTTTCTTCAAATATTGCATTCCTTTTAGGACATCTAGATGCAAAATGATTGATCTTATTACATGCAAAACATTTAAAAGATGCTTTTCCTTCATACTTACTTCCTGTCGGTCCTTTAGGTACTCTTCTAGAAAATAAGGCTTCAAGTTGCTCAAATTCTTCATCCTCTTTCCTTATATCTTCCAATTCTTTTGCATATAAGGCTTTCCAATCACTTTTGTCGGTAGATGATGATGCATGAAAAGCAGATTCATATTTTGTAGCTCCAGAGGATCCAAATTCTTCAAGCTCAAAAGTAGATAATTTCCCAATCATAATGTCTCTATTAATTGAAGTGTTTGCCATTGTTCTTAGTTCATTAATTGGGTCACCTTCATCTTTTAAGCCAGTGGAAGGGCTCTCAAGACTTTGAAAACTATTTCATCTTCACTTAGAGATCCTCCACAACATTGAATTCCCATGATAATCTCATTTACTCTTTCCATAAATGTAGCAATTCTTTCATTATCTTCCATCTTTAAGTTCTCATATCTTACCCGGTAACCATCAAGTTTAGCAATTTTGATAGTAGGGTCACATTCATTCAGAGTTTACAATTTATCCCACATAACCTATGCAAATTATTTTCAGTCAATCCCATGATTTGTTGATCAATGAGTGCACACAAGAGGGCTTCTCTTGCTCTGCAATCATTTTCAATATTCTTGTCCAAGTCTGCAGAAGAAGGATTGCCATATGTCAGATCATAAGGTGTATATCCTTTCTTAGTGATCTCCCAAATATCCTTGCCAAGACATCTAAGATGAGTCTCCATTAGAATTTTCCATATCCCATAATTTGTTCCATCAAGCTTAAGGATTTATCTTCTGAAAATAGTTGTTGATGGATTTGAAGTATTAGTTGCCATAGGATCTACCTCAAGTGGTTAAGCTTCTACAAAAGAGGACCAAAGCTCTGATACCAATTGTTAGGATAATCGGTGGACAACTGAGAGGGGGGTTGAATCAGTTGTCAATAGATTATATTAATCAAACCACTTTATAACCTTTAACCGAAGCACATAAACATTGAATACTGGA